>NW_022711036.1:0-194 GCF_011630105.1 Anneissia japonica
TTGAATATTTTAAGATAAATTTTAATGCTTATCTGAATATTTTTTATCTGAATATCTCAAATACCATTTTAATTAAATTTGCTCATTTATTGATTTTTACTCATTTTTCTATTTTTCAATATTTATCTTTCGATTTTTTATCTTTCTGAAGAATTTTATATTGTATGTATTGTGTTTTTCTTTTAAAGGGCCTC
>NW_022711036.1:337-547 GCF_011630105.1 Anneissia japonica
AAACCTGCCTCCTCCGCCATGTTTGTTCTTCATCACACCAACTATCGAGATAGTGTGAGTTTTGAGAACAAGAACGCGTTCGCGAACGTGTTCCGTGGTATTCGAGACTTCCCAGAACGTGTTCTCCGTCTGTTCCTCGTTCGCGAACAGCGTTTCGAATACACCCTTGGAGTCTGCACAGTAGTTCAGTGGTCAGGGCCGCCGAGAGGG
>NW_022711037.1:0-1179 GCF_011630105.1 Anneissia japonica
TACCATTCCCAATTACATATCCTAAATATGTAACATTTTGTCTCCCGAAATGACATTTTGTAGGCATGATAGTGAGGCCTCCATTTTTTAATCGATTGAAAACCTCATCGATATGTTGCATGTGAGATGTCCAGTCATTGTCAAAAATTATGATATCATCTATATATGCCCTAGCGAAATCATCTAAGCCATGAAGGATCTGATCGACTAATCGTTGGAACGTGGCCCCACTATTTCTCATTCCAAAGGGCATAACTCTATATTGGAAATGTCCAAAGGGTGTAATAAAGGCGGATTTTTCCTTCGCATCTGGGGTAAGGCCGATTTGGTAATACCCCTTTGTCAGGTCTAAGGTAGTTAAAAACTTGGCATCACCTACCCTGTCGATTATTTCGTCTATCCTGGGCATAGGATAAGGGTCGGGTATTGTAATTTGGTTTAACAAGCGGTAATCCGTACAAATACGAAGGTCACCATTTGGTTTAACAACCGTCACTATGGGAAAAGCGTAAGGCGACTGGGATACCTCTATCAAACCTAAATCTAACATAGACATTATCTCTTTCTTAACCTCTGCCTCCTTGGCATAGGGGATGCGATAGTGCTACGTCACAGTATGCGTATAAAAAATAAAAAAATATATTTCAAATTATAAACAAAGTTTGATAATTTAACGCTTAATTTATTCAAAACCCACATATGAGAATAAAAGAAATCATGTTTGTAACAAAAAGAAATTTTAAAAAGCAAATAATTACAATAGTTGATGTATAAGCATTTACAAAACATTATTATGGGTGTGTGAAGATTAATAAGGAAAAAAATAAGCTAGGTGAAAATGAAATAATCAGTAAATACCTTACCTTCAATCGAGTTTTGTTCTGTAGAGTAAAAAAAAATCAAAATTATTTATATTTTTATAGGTAATAATTACAAATATTTGGTGTATAAGCATAGTATTGGCGTGTGAAGATTATTAAGAAAATGGAAAAACTAAAGGGGAAAAAATCAGCAAAGACCTTAGTATTACTAGAATTTTCAGTTTGGTCTGTTGAGTAAAAAAAAATAAAATAATATCAATACACCTATCATAAATTTTTATATGTAACAATTCCAAATTTTTATGTATAAAGTTAAGAAAAAATATTATGGGTGTGTAAAGATTAATAGGAAAAAAGT
>NW_022711038.1:0-563 GCF_011630105.1 Anneissia japonica
GGGAAGAAGGAGGAGAAGGATGGGAAAAAGAATGTTTATCCAGTACCCGACCGAGTTACATTTTCTAGCAATTCACATTGGCGGATCTGGGGGAGGGGGGTCATGGGTCCTGACTCCTCCCTTGGGCAACAAAAAAAAAGGGCGAAAAGAAAAAGATTTCTAGACCTACCTTTTCAGGACCTGTGAGCTGATTTTTTTATTTGTTACAATAAAAAAAAAAGAATTTTGAACAACATAAAAGTCATTAAAACACACTTCAAATGTCGGGAAAGCTCATTTCCCGCCATCTAGGAATCAAAATTTTCAAGGGGGAGAACCCCCGGACGCACCACCCTTTCTTTTTGGGATTTATCGATTCATGGCAAAAAGAATACGCATGCAACTAATTATTTGTATATGTATGTATAAAAAATGCGAAAAATTTACCTGACTGTTTTCAAGAGGGGAAACCTTTAATTTTGAAGAAATTGAAAGTCATTAAAAGACACCTCAGAAGTCGGGAAAGCTCATTTCCCGCCACCTAGAAATCAAAATTTTCCCGTGGAAGACCTCCCCCCCCCCCC
>NW_022711039.1:0-1038 GCF_011630105.1 Anneissia japonica
GTGGGCTTCGTGGGTGGGCTAGGTTCCGTGACTTTTGGACCTCGCAGAGATGAAAAAAAAAATTTTACAAATTGATTTGAGATATGAGGACGACACTTTTTGGGGCCAGTGTTGAAGGATAGGACACTGCTCACCTATCTCTTAACGTTATGAGATCGAACGAAGACAGGGTGAGCTTCGTGGATAGACTAGGTTCCGTGACTTTTGGACCTCGCAGAGATGAAAATTTTTTTTTTTACAAATTGATTTGAGATATGAGGACGACACTTTTGGGGGTCAGTGTTGAAGGATAGGACCATGCGAAGCCAACCGAGAAACCCGAATTCCGCGTCTTTCGTTTAACGAAGACGAGAGGAAAAAGGGTTTTCAAGTCGGAATTCGTGCACCCCTATCTCTTAACGTTGGGAGGGATTCGATCGAACGAAGCCTAGGTGAGCTTCGTGGGTGGGCTAGGTTCCGTGACTTTTTGGACCTCGCAAAGTTCAAAAAAAATTTTTTTACAAATTGATTTGAGATATGAGGACGACACTTTTTTGGGGCCAGTGTTGAAGGATAGGACCCTGCGAAGCCAACCGAGAAACCCGAATTCCGCGTCCTTCGTTCTACGAAGACGAGAGGAAACCGGGTTTTCAAGTCGGAATTCGTGCACCCCTATCTCCTAACGTTGGGATGGATTCGATCGAACGAAGACAGGGTGAGCTTCGTGGGTGGGCTAGGTTCCGTGACTTTTGAACCTCGCAAAGTTCAAACATTTTTTTTTTACAAATTGATTTGAGATATGAGGACGACACTTTTTGGGGCCAGTGTTGAAGGATAGGACCCTGCGAAGCCAACCGAGAAACCCGAATTCCGCGTCCTTCGTTCCACGAAGACGAGAGGAAACCGGGTTTTCGAGTCGGAATTCGTGCACCCCTATCTCCTAACGTTGGGATGGATTCGATCGAACGAAGACAGGGTGAGCTTCGTGGGTGAGCTAGGTTCCGTGACTTTTGGACCTCGCAAAGTTCAAAAAAATTTTTTTTTTTTACAAATTGATTT
>NW_022711040.1:0-901 GCF_011630105.1 Anneissia japonica
AGAGGCAATCTTAGAAAAAGGGCCGATATATGGAATTTTGAAATAAAGGGTGGTGGTGGGTGTGTTATCTCTAATGGCCTCATGTGGTTTTGAACGTTTATTGGGGGAGCATACAGAATCAAGATATTTCGAAATTATTTTATTGATAATGTGTAGCGGAAAGCTATTTTTCCTTAGGATGGATATTAAGGCTTTAAGGTCTTCATGAAAACCCATCCAGCTACAATTAATTTTGAATGTCCTGTCAACTAGCGTCCGAACAAAAACTAAAATAATTAGTGAGGAGCCCAGTAAATGTAGGTTTCCGGAAGACAGAAGTAGATGCTAGCCCGTGTTTTGATTTGGAAAGTAACACATCCAGGAAAGGAAGTTTTTGTTCAACCTGTTTCTCAAAGGTAAACTTAATGTTAGGGTGACGTGAATTAAGATATTCAAAAAATATAGAAACGTCCTCCTCATTGCGGAATAAACAAAAAATATCATCAACATAACGTCTATAAAATAAGACGCTGGGACCTTTGTACTGTTCAAGCCATATCTTTTCATGGTGTCCCATGAAGAGATTTGCCAGAACAGGGGCTAAAGGGGAACCCATGGATACCCCGTCAATCTGATCATAAACGGAACCTTTGAACAAAAAATGTGTTTGGGAAGTGGCAAAAATAAACAATTTCTTGAGTTCGGGCTTAGTAATTTTAAGGTTGTTATCATTATTATCGAGAATATAATCAACTGCAAGGTTTATAGACTCGTCTAATGGGATATTGGTAAATAGACTTTGTACATCAAATGAAACCATGAACTTATTATTAAGGGGTACATTTTGAATCTCATTTACAAACGTAAAGGTATCTCTTACACTAAAATCTAATGGTAAGTGTGGTTGCAAGATATTGCAAAG
>NW_022711041.1:0-2009 GCF_011630105.1 Anneissia japonica
GATGTTGGTATTTCATTTAAATGATGATAATAATGTTCATTATTGTTCATATAAAGGTAATAATGCACCAAAATTTAAATTAGTGAGAAAATTTCAATTTCGGGTGTTGGGACAATGGTCATTTTTGTATTTTCATTCCCCCATACCTCAAAATTCTGTGTCTGTGCTAACTGAAAAAAATTAACTGTATAGCCTGTAACTAGTGCTTGAAGAAAATACAGAAGAAACAGTGTGTAACTTGTTACTTTTGGTGTACGTGGGTCACAAACATGGCTAAAATGCTTATTTTGACGCCAATGCTGTCTGTATAGTTGTACATAATGTGATTTTCAAGATGGTAATTTTTCAAAATGGTTGATATTTAACGGGTGTGTGAATGATATGTGACAACAAATATAAAATATAACACATTTAACCCAATTTGTAGTACAAATTCTCATTTATTTAGTTTATGTGATGTGTCAAAGTATAAGGAAATTGATATTATAAGAAAGTCCCTCATCTCAGTAAAATACAAAATTGTTCATAAAATGAAAAGTATTCAGCCGATTTGCTTCAAATAAAAAGTATTTTATTTCTTTTTTTTTTTTGTCTCTTTATGAATAAAATAGAATTAGACATATCTAGACATAAGAAAAAAATCACTTGTGATACCTAGTTACATACAGTGCTATTTGGTTCAACAGAAATAAAATCCACTTTTTGGGCTGCACTAATCACTACTTTCAAATAAACTGTTCTGTACCTTCGCACATGCTTGTTAAAAATACTTCTTTGCTATGGTAAGGTAAGCACTACTGTACATCAATTTAGATACATGCTTTCAACTGCCGTATTTATTTGAATAAATTCCCCAGGGCATTTATTGTTGAGAAGGGTTTTTGAGGGAGAATTTATTCGAGGGAGGTGTTTATTAAGGAGGCGTTTATTTTATTTTTTTGGTTTAAAATGCATTTGTATACTCGAATTAACAACCCTTAATTCTAGCGTAAATGTGGGACTATAACACAATAATTAGGTTAAAAGTGTCCCATATGAAAAAAATTGACAAGCGGTACTGGATAAAGACAACTTGCTTTCTTGCTTCAAACAAGGTATCCATTTGTAGAAGTGTTATGAAAATAAGCCGAGTTGATTGGCCGAGCGGTTAAGTCAGGGGCACCGTAACTCTAATATCAGCACTGGTTCGAACGGCTCACTCGCTAATAGTTCCAGTGGTGGAACAAGTCTTCTCGGATAAGGACTTTAAAGCGTAGGCCCAGTGTACGCATTTGGCTTGTGTGCACTTTAAAGAACCCAGTACATCATTCGAGAAGAGTAGGGGGTTACCCAGGTCAGGCCCGTAGCCAGGTGTATGGGGGGGGGTTTATGGTTCGAGCGAACCACCCTTTTCTAGCGAACCCCTCGTTTTCTAGCGAACACCCTCGAATTTTTGAATGAGTCCCGCCCGTTTTTAAATTGTAGCCTGCATTACAAGCCTACATTCATAGGATATGTCTGCTTCAAAAGTTTGGAGATTTAAATTAAAACGCAATTCCTTTACGATGGCACACATAAGGATGGCAAACATCGATAAAAACACGGCTGCCGTCTCAACTTTCACTGGCCTTTGGCTGAATGTTTGTAAGAAATGTACCAACCGGTAACGAAACCGGTCGCCGTCTACCTAGAGTAAATGGTGCCACCAAACGAAGCTAAAGTTTTGCGACTTTATCCACCAAATGCAAATAAAGTTTTGCGACTTAATCACCTAAATGTGGATTATGTGGTTAGTAAATTCCATAGCCATACTGGACTCTCCTTTTTTTTCATCCCAAACAAAATATTATTAATAAATCAACATAGTCCATCTCAGTCATCATAGCCAGTCTCAAAATTAGGCTAGGAAGTTTGTTTTAAACAGCAGACACGCTACAGAACGGAGTGCGTCAAAACGAGTGTTTGTAATGTTTAGTGATAAAGAATCATGAAACGTTGTAGAATAACTGACTTTTTTTCGTCCGCTGTTG
>NW_022711042.1:0-2221 GCF_011630105.1 Anneissia japonica
TATTTTAAACAAGTAAGATTTTAGTTGTGTTTTAAAATAATTGGTAGTATTTGCACTACGAAGATATTGTGGCAAGGAATTCCATAATTTTGGGCCAGCGATGGAAAATGCCCTTTCACCATAAGTCTTTGTATGAACTGATGAGATAGTAAGCAGATCCTTTGTGGATGAACGGAGGGACCAGGATGGAATATAAGGGTCAACAAGTTCGCAGATGTAAGATGGAGCCATACCAGCCTTAGCTTTGAATGTGAGGAGTAGTATCTTGTATTGAATCCTAAAGTGAACCGGTAACCAGGGCAAATCAATAAGAATCTGTGATATGTGTTCATATTTTTTAGTAAGAGATGTAATACGAGCTGCGGAATTCTGGTTTCTCTAAGGTTTTGATATGTCTTTATCAGGAAGGTTGATTAGGAGACTGTTGTAACTGTCTAATTTTGAAGTGACAAAAGCATGGATGAGTTTCTTAGTTGTGGGTTTATCAAGGTACAAACGAATTTTGCTAATTTTCCTTAAAGCTAAAGACTCTGCACGGCAGATGTTATTCACACGTGAACGCATATTTAATTGTCGATCAAACGTGGCACCAAGGGTCCTGACATCAGACACAATTTCAACTTGAGAATCGCCAGCAGTTAGATTGCTTAAGGGATCTCCGTCTCGAAAAACGTGACGTCACATGTAAAACAGCTGTTTTGCTTTCATTGAGTACTAAGAAATTGTCCATCATCCAAGTTTTATGTCACGGATACATCTTTCCAGATTGTCTAGAGACGTTAATCTTCCATTGGGCTTCAACGTAAACATATAACTGCTTGTCGTCTGCATACATAATGCAGGATAGACCATGAGCTTTAACAATGTCTTCAATAGGAGATGAGTATGCGATAAAAAGAATTGGACCAGCAACAGATCCCTGACGTATTCCCCAATCTGCTGCAATAGGATCTGATGATTCATCCCAATAATGATGCATAATTTGCGAACTTCTAAAATTCTATGGTCAATGGTGTCAAATGCTGCCGTTAAGTCCAGAAGTATTAGAACGGCTTCATCTCTTTTGTCCAACGTTCATAGTAAGTCGTTATAGACACGAGTCAAAGCTGTCTCCGTGTTGTGATGTTTTCGATATGCTGATTGAGAACTAGCAAACAAGTCATTTTCAGAAAGGTAAGTGACGAATTGTTGCATTGCACATCACTCAATCACCTTTCCAAGAAAGGTTAAGTTGGAAATAGGGCAGTAGTTCTTCATAAGTTCGGAATCCACTTCCCTCTCATCGGGGGCATTGACACCCCCTGTTGGGGATGTCTGACCCTGTTGGGTAAATCCTGGCACCATGCATTAAAAGGGACATGTTTAAGACCAGTTATCTCAAAGTCTGTAATGAATATTTTGTGGTCTAAATGAAACTTTCTATAATAGTTTGTCATGGTCTGATTAAAAAATTATTAAATTTTGGTGATGATATCCAAAGTAGGTTGTGGATATGAGGACCATTGGGAAATGTCCCAGATCAGATATCCCCAAAACTGATCAATTGAAATCCAATCTGAATAAAACTTTCTAGAATATTCTGAAAATTATTAAATTTTGTTGGATGATCGAGATTAGTGTGTAAATTTTGGTGTAGCACACCTAAATATATCTACAAATTTTATTTATTTATTTATTTATATATTTTGGTATAAACATCAATTTGTAGCACAAAGGCTAAAAAAATTGTATGTACAAAATATTAATTACAATTATATAAAAATATAAAAACCATGAAATATTGCACAAAGGCAAGCACAAGTCATACAAGTATAAAATAGTTAAAAATTGAAAAAAAAATAACTAGAATAATTAAAAACCACAATAAAAAACAGCCAAATTTATTCAAAAAAAAAAAAAAAAGAAAAAAAGAAAAGTGAAAAACATCAATAAGAAGTAGCATAGTCATTGTTTAGAAGTCTAACGATAGTAGGAACTGGTGAAATTGTATACCTCTCATGTTTACATTGGCACTTCCATTAATTGGTATGTTCTTAGATTTCTAGTAGGCATGTGATAATTAGGTAACAATTCTCTAAAAGTATCGGACTTAAGAAGTTTTTTACCTGAGTTCAAGGTAAGTACATTTCTTCTGTGTTCTAAAGTAGGCACATTTAAAACTTTGCAGGCATTAACATAATTATTGTAATCTTTATCCAGAATAATCCTGAATGCCCTTTTC
>NW_022711043.1:0-890 GCF_011630105.1 Anneissia japonica
GTATTAAATTAAGTGAATTAGTTGAGTGTGATCTGCTGTAACATCACTTAGCAGGGAAACATTTAGAGTCTAAAAGTTTAACCAATATTAAGCTACTACAGTATCAGTATTTACCATTTACTGTAAATGATGTTTCACAGAATATCACCAGTACAACAATTATTACAAATTACAGTCAACCAAATGCATATCGACAGCCATGAAAAGACACTTTATTAACACTGTTTTACTATAGGAACATCATTTATATTGCTTTATACATCTGGATAGAGAGAGATACAAGCCAAGATCTAGTGTATTGTACAAGAACACATGCTGTGTACATTGCCTGGGTTCTTGGACAAGACACTTTGCTTGTTTAAATTCCCTAAATAATGTACAGTACTTCTTTTTGATAAGCTGATGTAATATTTTCATTCATATCATGGGCTGTAATTTCAGGACTGGCATCAGTCTGTTTAGATTTGCAGCAAAGCTTATAAACACAATCCTAAGTATGATTAGTGACAGTAGGATCATAACACTTAACACAGGCATCTTTTTGGTTTACAGTTCAATATTCTGTTCCAAATATAAACATGGTTGATATCAGTAGAAGTTTCTGGGTGTTCTTTCATTTAACAAACTGCATTTACAACTCTCCTTTTAGGGACCAGGTCTGCCAGTGTATAATGGTTTCTGTAAATAATAAATAGACAATAATTATTTCTTGATAGCCACATTATACTAATGTCCTTGTAATTTATTAGCACTCTAGAGTAATTTTTGAAGAACATCCCATTAGAGTAACTGAACCACAGTAATCTGGTAGTGTATTGTGTCTGCTTTCAGTAAGTCATGCATACTGTACAGCATTTGGATACATATATTATTTAAAAAAAAAAAAAAAA
>NW_022711044.1:0-684 GCF_011630105.1 Anneissia japonica
CAAGGTTTCGCGGACTTTAGACTCGGATGCGGAGAAGACGTCTATAGTTCCGGCGGCCAGATACTTTTGGATCTCTCCTCCGTCGCGACGTGTTCGCGCCCGATCGCAACAACCGTGAGGTTGTTGCGGTTTCTGGACGAAGACTGCAAGTCGGAAGAGGACTTGGGCGACCTGAACGCGTACGTGTTCGCCGTGTCCGTCGCCGCATACCTGCTTCTGAACGAAGATCTCAAAGATGCGTTGCTGCAACTGACCAAAAGCAATCTGCTGGTGTGCACGAAGAACTTCCGCATCGAGGAGATCAACGAATTCGCGTCCAATCTTATGACGTGCATGGACCGATTTATGGCGAACGATCGTCGATGCCTGGATCTTCTCGGCTGTTGCGAACCGTTCGTCTTCGGCGGTAGAGTGACGGAGGCGCTGAACGCCGTCGCCAGGAACGGTTTCGAGCGACCGGTTGTGCAGGTGCGGATGAACTTCAGAAACGTCGTCGCTTCTCTCGGCACCACCTCGCTGTTTCATCTTCGATGGACCGAAGGTCGAGGACGCGATTGCCAAATTCTGTGGTGGGGCATCTTGAACGCCGACGAGACCGAAAATCGACTATACCTGATTGTGACGTTCAACCAGGAAAAGTGGTGCAACTCGGTTCTGACCGACAAGCGGACGGTGCACGCCCTG
>NW_022711045.1:0-3244 GCF_011630105.1 Anneissia japonica
ATTCAAACTAAGGTCTCCCTCCAATTAAAGACCACTTTTGGGACCGGGGTTTTCATGGTCTTTAGTAGCTTTGGTCTCTAATTAGAATAATAAAAATAAATGACAATTGTAAATTTGGGACCACAAAAAAGTGTTATTTTAACAATTGGAAGGATCTTTCATTAGAGTAAGACCTGTATTACCAAATTGGTAAGCATGTTAAAATAAGTTGACAACATTCTAAAATTTTCCCCTACCTAATATTGATCCAAAGAGACCCATTTTAATTTTTAGTTAAATGTGGTAAACTTTTGAAGTGTAATTAAAGAGCCTTGTTAATATGAAAGTAATACAGCATATAGCTAGCATTAGTTTTGATATCAATAAAACAAGCAACATGAGGAAGTAAGATACAGTTTAGAATTAGCCATACTCTTTGAATAACTCTCTATGTGATCTATAGATATTTTCAATTTTATTATGTCAAACCATGATTGGAAATCCATTAAAAGCTGGTACAGTAATTATGAACAAGCATATTCCTAATTTTAGAGTTAACATACCCAAAATTTGCCAGAAACATATTACTCTGTCGATCAAAATTGTAAGTCAAGTGAGTTCAAGTTACCGCAAGGTTTGAAAAATAGAAATTTCTTATATAATTAAGCTATAGTCTAATGCCATTTTTAAAAACAGCTAAGAATATATAAATATCTTTAAAAAATAAATAAAAACTATGTCATGTCTGTGATTTTAAATATAAAATCAACTGTTACAGATACAGTAAGTGAAAGAATCAGTATTTTCAAGTTATTATTACCATGGAGGAAATAATTATTTCCTCCATGTTATTACAGTAGGCCTAATTACAAAAAATATGTGGCAAAGACTAGCCAAACCAGTCACTCATCGCAAATCCTGTTACAGAGATAATGATCAAAACATCCTGGCAATCGGATGTCAAAATTTTTTAAAATCTGTATTTTATTTCACTAAACTAACATTTATTATCTATATATCATGCTATGCTGTTATTTTCCCCATTTTCAATGTTAAAGCAACAATTTTTGATGGTCTCTGCCTGAAATCCTAAAATTTAAAGGCTAATTTCTCAAATATTGTTCTTTAAACAGCTGTATGTTTAAACTCATGTAACTTCATAACAAAATGTGGGATTTTAATGATTCTTTTACCATTTTTTAGCTCTCATTTTACTGTTTGATCCTGTATTAATAACTAAAAATCCATCTTTGTGACAAGTGACTGGTTTGGCTTCTCTTTGACACATATAAAGTATTTATAATTATACTTTCAATATAGATAGGCAAAATAAATTCAAATAATTGTACTTTCTTGTTTTGATTATCACAGGTACACTTGTTTTTATAATTTAGGGTTTTACATCCGTTTTTGTTCTTTTGATTCTTACCTGCATTCGCTTTGTCCACGACATGCCCAAGACTTTTTTCCTTGTTATTCTCTCTCCGATCTCAACAACAGAAACGATGCTATGATCATCACCAAAGATTGATTCATCTTGAAGAATGCAGTATCCAAGGATCTACAGGAAACCATTTGGATAACAGAATGTTATTAATCACTTGTTCTATCCCTGATCATCATCATCATATATATTTAATAATTATTAGAAAGGGAAACAAAAAGTAAAAGAAAGAAAAAGAAAGAAAATGAAAGGAAAAGAAGGGGAAAAAAAAGAGAAATGAAAAAAAAAATCAAGAAAAATCAAGAAAGGTGGAAGAAATGGTAAGAAATGATGTTTGCCCTTCCTGATGTATTATAAGTACTGAATGCTCAGTGCACTCCCAAATGCCTGCCATCTCAATAGAAGAATTGGTATTAAACAAATTATGGAAAATAGTTGTCAAGAAATCAAAAGATTGGTAATACAGTAAATCAAAATAGAACAGAAAAGAAAAAAAAATAAGTAGGCCTATAGTATATAATCATTTGGTAGGCTATGAAGTGTGGAGGGACAATAACACAGTAGTTGTGAAAGATAGTTTTACTATAAATTAAAATAGGCAAAGATAATGTACATTTTAGTACGGTATGAAGACACTAACACCGAATAGACATTGTGCATATGAGATGGCCAGATATCATTTTCAAATGATGGCTAATTAAAGTACTCATAATAATTTTTACTATTATTGATAAGGACTCTACTGTAAACTGTATGCATGGTACTGTAGCTATGTGTTTGTGACTCTTCACTTAAAGAATTCTGAAACAGGTTTGTTTTCTGGCTTCATGACAAGATTGCCACCAAAATGACCCCACTATACATAAGTTCCGAACTTCCATAGAATACTCTTGGGTCCCAATCACACATAATAGTTACGTCCACTCAGGACAGCCTCAGTGCCACTTTTTTAAGTGTGAACAATCAATAAATTGTAAGCCGGCCCAAACCACCCTGGACCTGGGCCGACTCGTCTTCATATCGAAACGTCAACCGAACTGGGGTCGCCAAGGTTGCTTTGACAGCGGTAAATTTTGACATCACGCAAAACCTGGCACAAAGGAGGTAGTGTGGAGGTTCGCAGTGTGACCATGAGCCGACTTAAAATACTAACCGTGAAGGCAACAGTCGTTTTGAGTCGGTCATAGTCAATGGGGCCCTGGGCCAGTACAGTAAGTGTGATTGGGCTTTTAGTGTGTTATACCCACCATTCATACAGTACCTTGATTATATTTGAATGTTGTAAATCCAGTAGCAGTGATATTTCTTTCATCAGTTTGTAATTAGCATATGTATAGCACCTTCGTCGCTCCTCCTCATCAGCTTGTACTCTTTTCATACACGTCCTTATGTCATCAACGGACTTAGACACTAACTTTACAGCGACTTCTTTCTGCTGATAAGTCGCCTTCCACACCTCTTTGGTGGTACCTTTTCCGATTCGTTTCACCAGACTTATCTCCAGAATATCCTCACAGTGCAACATCTGGGAGGCATTATTAGAAAACCAGGTATTAGAAGATTTTTTGAGAGGTAACAAATGTTTTGGCAGATGGAGGCTTGTGGAATCAACTCGGATGTATTTCGTACGGTTTCGCTTTTCTTGAATGAGCTGATGGCGGAACATTGCATGCTTGATCTTGGATTCCCGTTCCTGTCGGCTTCTTGTCGGCAGACTTGACTGACCATTCGTATTCCATTGAAGAATAGGAAGAAAAAGAATTGACTCGACTACAAACAGAGCAGTCAGCACGAACAACAACATCAAAAGACGCCATATGT
>NW_022711046.1:0-733 GCF_011630105.1 Anneissia japonica
ATATAGACTGTGAATTGTGCAATAGGTTACACAATCCTCTTTTATGTGTATTCAAAAACTTAATAGGCCTACAGTGATTAAAATAACTGTACAGTGGGCATAATACATAATTATTCTGATATTCAACCATTTATATACTGTAAACAGTGAACCTACCTTATGCATGTTCTGTTAAGCATAAACTTGCTCCCAGTTTAACTGCTTGCATACAATATTTCCTGTAGAGAAAGAAGTGAGATTTAGTCACATTTAAAATTATTGCATTCTTTCACAAGACTAATGAAGATAATAGACCCCTATAAAACTTCCCCTAACCCCAAACTCATGAACAAAATATTGGCCACACTAATACCCTTGCATAGTTCATATAGCTAGAACCATCAACAAAATTCATCTGAGTGATAGACAAAATGAGATCAATAATAATTAAATTTAAGTTAAATTATAAGCCGTAACATTTATAGAACTTAGGCAAAAAATGAAAAACTATGTTTTTCTGAGATGTAAATACACATTTAATAAAGTGAAGGATTGACATTAGGGGAGACCATCATATTAGACGTACTGACCTAATAAATTGTCTAAAACTTTTCAATAAAACACATTTTAATGATAATGTGAGTCATAATAATAAGTTTATTATAACAAAGCTATTTGTAATTTCATTAGGTATCTTATTAATGTGTGGACAGACATGTGTGTTTTTAGGACTCACTAGCTACTTTATCATTGA
>NW_022711047.1:0-1153 GCF_011630105.1 Anneissia japonica
TTACATTTTCATAGAAACTGAAGTAAGAGATTTTTCAACTGGTTAGCAAAATTACTTTATGACAAATTAAGGCTATTGTAGGTTACCCTATAATTTACACCTGACTAAAAACACTTGAGTCACATGACTACAATCACCTAGGATTAAAAAATGAGATTTCAGATGTATAGTACAATTATGAAATTAATATATAAATTAAATAATTATACAGATGTACCTAATTTGTATAGCATAGTTATTATTAATGATTCTAAAATAAATGGAATAGTATCCTGTTATCTATGTATAAATATGATGAAAAAAATACCTTTTTAATATTTAATTTGTTTACAATTTTATTATCAATGATAATGATGATGATGATGATCATTGATAATTAATAATAAAACAATAATATTATCAGTAAATTAATGCAAATGAACACTAATGTTATATTTATATTTTAATTATAAGATCATAATTTTTTTACCTAAACTATTAAAATAATATAATTATTACTGTCATCAACTCCAGCACAGAAGTCTATTTAGAAGTTTCAGTGATCTGATTCAGACTTTTTCAGAGGTTGTTCCATTGTATCTCCTAGGAAACCACCACTGGAATTTCAGGCCTCGTATACAGTCTACAGGTGGCAAACCATGGCCTTAGTATAGTTAAATACTAGAAATTGCAAATTGCAAGTGAAGTGCTGCGAAGTACAACTGCATATAAATGTTCTTCGAACAAAATTATTTATGCGAGTCAAGTGAAAATAATGAATAATAAAACTATATAACAAATAATATGAGACGCGACCCATTGTCTATATTAGAACTTCTCATTAAGTAACAAAGTCGTAATTTTTCATTTTTGTCAAAAAGTGTCTATAGTGTGGTGAATTATGGTTTAGGTTTTTTTTAATAAAGTTTCAAAAAATTCTATGTATGTGGAAAATGTAGTTGATTACCAAAGGTTACAATTTTTATTTTGAAGACTGCATAGTCTAGGAAGTGTACATTTTTTTATAGGGGAAGTTTCCAAGGGCGGGTTTTCTAGGGGCGAGTTGACTGCCAAAGAGTGTTGCCAAAGTGCGAGCCAGCGTGTTATTCGATCACAAGTGCGAGACATATCACAAGTGCGAGACATATCACAAGTGTGAGCCAGCGAGCCATGA
>NW_022711048.1:0-501 GCF_011630105.1 Anneissia japonica
TTCTTTTCGAGGCTACTTTTAGTAAAGTAAAAGGGTTACAGTAGCCTGTTTTCAAAATGCAGTATATTTTGTGAATTACTACTATAAAGCAATAAATAGGGACATTTTAACATCACTTCTTGAGGGTCCCTAATGACCACCCTCATTAAAGATTGTTGAAATAAAAAAAATTAAAAAAAATATCAATCTGTATCATGGAATGTATTAACCGGTATTATATCACCTAAACTACTGCATAAACCAAGCGTGTTTTTAATTTATTTTGTTGCTTTGAAAATAATGTTCAGTGTATGCACTGTACTATCTCGAAAAAAGCCTATGTTTTCTTAAAAAGAAACCCATAGGCTTCTTTTCTAGATGGGCTTCTTTTCTGAGGTTACTTTTGCAAACTAAAGAGTGGCTTCAATTTGAGATGGACTTCAAGATTAAGCTTCTATTCAAAGTTTTACGGTATATCAAAAAACGGGTACAGTGCAGAAAATATATGAGAATGTATATATG
>NW_022711049.1:0-154 GCF_011630105.1 Anneissia japonica
GTGTTTGACTATATCCATTTTGGCTAGAGTCAACCATGTTAAAGAATGAGTAACAAAATCCCCCTTCCCTCTCCCAAAAATGTAATAAATAAATAATTGTGGTAGAAAGCAGTTTAGCACTGTGTTTGACTATATCCATTTTGGCTAGAGTCAA
>NW_022711049.1:189-772 GCF_011630105.1 Anneissia japonica
AAAAAAAAAAAAAAAAAAAAAAAAAATTGTGGTAGAAAGCAGTTTAGCACTGTGTTTGACTATATTCATTTTGGCTAGAGTAAAGCATGTTAAAGAATGAGTAACAAAATCTCCCTCCCCTCTCCCAAATAAAAAAAATGGTGGTTAAAAGCAGTTTAGCACTGTGTTTGACTATGTCCATTTTGGCTAGAGTCAAGCATGTTAAAGAATGAGTAACAAAATGCCCCTCCCCCTCCCAAAAAAAAAATTATTATTGTGGTAGAAACAATTCGTCCCTTATATAACGTAGTGGCGAATGTGGAAAAGTGCATTTTGAGAAAAACGCATTTAAAGATTTTTGAAAATAGTAATTTTTATTAGCATACCTTCGTTTATATGAAATTGCCTAAATTTCTATATGATTATAGTACATTGCCTCTGTGCTCTCCGCCGGAACTCCGATTTCTGAGAGCTGAATAAAAGTTTAGACCTCCCTAATTTTGGAGTTTTCGTGTACAGTACGCAAAACCTATGAAATCGGTTTATTAAAGTTTTTCTATCTCTATATATAGAAAGAGCCTGTTTAATAATTAAATAGTACGCA
>NW_022711050.1:0-8986 GCF_011630105.1 Anneissia japonica
ACAACATATATCCACCATTTTACAACTACTGTAGGTTACAACAAAAAAGAAAGCCATGCACCAGCCACAGATTAACATGAGTAACAAAACCAAAATGCCTCTAGATGTCCCTAATGGTAGAGGTTCTTAAAATTTTATTTCAAAATTTGGCGAAAATGGTGTATACGTAAACTTAATAGTCTGATTATAAAATAAGAAGCGGTACATTAGATCTCACCATTTCAAAGCCTGGCTCTGGAGCAAAAAACTTATTTTTCTAAGACACAAAAATCATATTTGACAAAAAAAAAACATGGAAGCGGTTAATGAGATACAGATTTTTGAATATTTAAAAACTAGGGGAAAGTTTAAAAGATATTGCTCAAATGGCTCGATAGTGAATAGCAATAGTTAGTAAATAAAGTATAATAAATGGTGTTTTATTTGATTATATTGTTTATATTATCTAGACATTTGAAAACCGGAAACTTTGGGGGAATTTTTCCCTTCCATTTCTGAATCTGCCAGAAATAGGATAGGGTGTTACTTTATATGCCTTTACGGCACTCAAAGGGTAGATAACTTATTTTTTTTAATAGCTTTGTTGACTTGAAAATACACTTCTTCTTTCTCATTAAATTTCCAAAACACCATAAAACTGTCTCGTGCAATTACACAGACATTAGCAAATTCATTACAAACATTTTAAAGATATAATAAATTCACTCTAACAACTATTTTAATGGGAAAACGGTATCTTTTAAAAATACTTACATGTTTGTAAACGCCCGATACAAACATGCCATAGGTAGCTGTCTGTCTTGTTGATTTATTGGTGGCGTGTTCCTTACATTTCGCAGCACACACCGCAGGTATCTACCTTTCAGCAAAACCATCATCCTAAGAACAGATTGAATATGATGATGATTACAAAGTTCAGGAAAGTTCTCTCATAGCTGCAAATAGATGGAAAGGTGAATAGGTAAGTGACCTGTAAACATTACCCTACTTCCTACACAACTTACTTGATTCACCTACAAGAATGTCATCAACTATCTTTATCCACCTGCAATTGGACAGATTAAAAATTAATCAAACTAGTATCTTGTCAGTAAATATTCATAGCATGCTTTCCTGTAATTGCAATAACATAAAGTAGGGCAAAAAGTCAAATCGCAGAATGTTTTTATCCGCAACATTTCAGTAACAAAACTACTCAACTTCAGATTTTTATTAGAAACGAGGCTACACTGATTGGAGAGAAGTGATTGTGCTTTGTTAAAATCACAGTCCTGCTTGATTATGTGATAGTGTTGCGATTCAATCATTCTCGGGAGGGTCTTCTAGGCTGTGAATGAGTTTACGCAATGTATTGCAACAAATCAAAAGATTCAATAAGTGCTTAACAAGCTCTCAACTGCAACGTTGATTAAAATTGCCCTGATAATGTTCCCCAGATAATTGTCTGCAGATTTAAGGCTACATTTGATCAGACTCATTCCAGGGTGCTTAAAGAACCAGTCAATTAAAGTTCTATATTCTGTGATCTGTTTTCTAATTGCTGAGGGCAGGAACTATGACTACAAAGACGTATTATGTAGGCGATGCATAGAGATTCCACGTTTGACAAATTTGATGTTAGACATTTTGCTTTAACATACAGGAGGTATGGTAAAAGTAGGATAACCAACTTGCAGTATCATTGTGCCAAATTGCACGTATGGGGGTGGTCTTTGACTACCTACGTACTGTACAGTAGAGAGGCACTTATAGTACAGTAGCTTCATTGTTCCTTCATCATTCCACAGGGAACCAGTCAATTCGAGCTGATGCCACTTCGAGCGAAGGACAATTCGAGCGGATGCTAGTTTGAGTGGAAGAAGATCCACTTGTGCGAACAACAACCTGTGCGAGTTATATACGAATTTCTTCAAAATTTCCTATTTTTGAGCTAAAAATTTGACATTTTCAAAGGGGAAGGGGGCACACAACAGTTCTAGAATAGATAAGCGAGTAGCATAACTCAATTACAGTACAAATATAATTTGAGCTAAAAATTTGACATTTTCAAAGGGAAAGGAGGCACACAACAGTTCCAGAATAGATAAGTGAGTAGCATAACTCAATTACAAATATAATTTGCTTTTTTAAATACAGAACCCCAACCAGTGGCGGATCTGGGGAAGGGGGAGGGGTGGTGAATAGGGTGGCTAGCCACCCCACTTTGTTTACCGTGAAAAAAATAATGGTCACTCGTCTTGTGTGTGTGCTTCTCGTGCACTCTAGTAAAACATACTTTCTTCTTTTTTAAGCTGAAAAGTGCGCAATTCTATTGTAGTTTTAACTTGTTAGCGGCCATCTTGGTAGTCGGAGTTGCCAAGACTGTAATTCAAACATGGAGTAATTATCAAAAAGTATTAAAAACCTTTCAGAACCTTAGTAATCAGAGCAATTTTTTGCATTTAAAACAAAAAAAATACAAGAATACGGCGAAGATAAATTCGCCCTTGTTATAGTTCGCACTAAATGCATCCGCTCAAATTGGCATCCGCTCGAACTGGCATCTGCTCGAACTGGCATCCGCTCGAATTGACTGGCATCCATTCCACAACAGGGGATGAAATGAACCACAGAATCATCAAGGTAACCCCCTATTCTTCTGAAATATGCAATGGGTTCTTTAAAGTGAACAGAGTCCAGATGTTTAAACACCCCTATTTTAAGTCCTTAGCGAATAATCAACCCTAAAAATTCAACTGAACTCAGCTCCAATTTTCAATTAAATTGGGCCAAAAAATTTATCATTTCATCGAGAAAGTAAAGTACAAAAAACATCTTTTAAACTACAGTATGTTATATTTAAATATTCTCAAAATTATTCTCTGTAACAAAATATAAACTATCTCGCACACCCCTTAGATACGCCACGGCAACTTGGCCATTCCCAGGGGTGGCGCCAGTGGGAGGGGGGGGCCAGGGCTGGCCTCCCCGTCGGGGAGGAAAAAAAATTATATGTGTTTTTTACATATTAGTAGACTTTAAAATCGATGAAATAAGTCTTTGAGACCCCTAAATTGTCAAAATTTTCAGGGGCTTCACCCCCAGGACCACTTTCGGGACCTTTTTTAGTCGAAGCTCGACCATGCCCACTTTGCTTTCGTCAGGGAAATTTGACCCTTCGTCGGGGCACCACCCCCCCTTGGCAATAAATAAACAACATATCTACATCGTAGGTACATTGTTTTGCCCAGTAATCTTGCAGTTACATTGTTTTACCATGGAAAATCAGTAGATTTTAAGTGATGCTTAAATTAAAGGTAGATCTTGGTCTCTGAAACGACTCACTCTTGAGACCTGAATAGTGAAATTATTCAGAAGTGTTTAATAATAATATACTCCCAAATTATATTATCTCAAAATCAACAAAATTGTCAGTTACGTTGTTTTGCCTCTGGACGGCCGTACCATACTGTAGGCTAAAGTAGAAAAATATCCTGCTGTGGGTAGGCCTATGCTAGGCCCTAGATGGCTTTCACCGCAATCAGCAGCCCCGGTTTGAACAAAGCTACGTCCGGGTTTTGAGGAGAAAGTAGCGAAATTCTCATGCGCGCAGGGCCTAGCTAGGCTGCCGTTCATTATTTTGGGTTTTATGATGTACCGGCGATATATACAACTAACAGCAGATACGTATATCTACTCAAGCCTACCTTATGCATTAACATGTGATACAAAATAGCCGGTTTAGGACAAATTAACGAATTTAATTCCAAATGTGTCTAGGGCCTAGGCCTCTCTATAACACATGCACACTGTGAACTAACTCTTGTTTACTCTGTAACATTTGAAGTGCGCCATCTATCGTTTAGCGAAGTTAAATTGTTGTTGCAAAATAGTGACGTTTAATAGGCCGACCGAAGCACATCGGTAAACAGTACGGTAATTGTTTGCTGAGCCATAAGAAACGCTCGTGCATAATGCTATTACAAGCATGTCATCGGGATTAATTTAAGGTATCAGCTGTTTTACATTAATGTAATGGTATTTAGTCAATGATTGATATCCAACTATTTGGCCCAAATATTTTTCAATACTGATTTCTGAGTGGGCCTCCTATATGTTCATTTTTGTAATGATTCGGTTATTTTGTTGAACTTACTAGGCTGAAGTGTCACACTCGAAAGTTATAGTACAATATTGTAGGTATAGATTAAAAAGTTTAATTTCAGTTCTAGGAACATTACATCGCCCTGTTTCCCGAGGAAACCAGGTTAATTGAATTCTTGGAAAACGAGACAAGAATGAAACTAGTAATTTTACTATTCCCTGTAGATGTGATATTATCATAGTGATTATAGTTCCTGAGTTCCATTACGATTCGATTGTTAGGCTGTATTTTTTTGACAAACAGAATTTAATTTGCTAACATTATTGTAAGCAAAATTTGCCAAAATGTTTGTGTTTGAATCATATAGCTATTCTTCTTATATTTCTATGGTTTGAATAGGCCTATACAGTTTTAATTAATGGTCAGTGAGACCGTAATACGCAGTTGAGGCTACACGCAATCCTACCGCAGCCAATCACCACAGACTGGGATTTTTTTTATTTCAACATATGGAAATGTGGGGAAAAATACATGTGTGTAAACTGTAAGAGAGCGCAATGAAAATATACATCCACATAATCTTCATTGTCAAGGTTATCCGTCTGGACATCGTTATCAAAGTCAGTTATACAATAATGAAATCGCATGACATCCAGTGGGCGTATCTAGAATTCTTGAAACGGGGTGGGGGATGTTGTTCTTGATGATCAGTTGAGGGGCGCTAACTAGCAAAAACAGGTGATGTAGGTGATTTTTATCTGCTTGGGGCGAAAGGAGGAACAACTAATGTTTGGAAGGGTGTGTGTGCCCCCCCCCCCACCACACCCCCTAGATACGCCACTGATGACATCATCATCGTCGTCGTCGTTTTTGTCATCTTCGTAAACATCATCATAATTACCATTATCATAGGCCTAACTGTAATTGTCATTCTCATCATCATTGTCTTTCATCCTCTTCATCATTTTAGGTCTGGGAGGGGTCTAGCTCCCCGACAAGGGGGTCCACACCCGAACGTTGTGACCTCCCCCACCGTTACCCCGGTCGGGAAAATGTAATTTGTTGGGAAATTTTTATATTAAAAGATACGGTAATAAAATGTTAATTATGGGATTCTAATTTAAAAGGGATAATTTGATAGAAACCCGTGCAAGTGAAGAGTCCCCTGCCAGGGGTAATTTCCCCGACAGGAGTTCCAAGCGGGGGTGCAGTGGTCATCGACAGGGGGCCTTTGTCCTGGACCCCCCCCCCCCTCAAGTTAGCGCCGCCCCTGTATTAGGTGCTTGTTTTCCAATTCCGTGGTTCTGGATTCAATTCATCACGGTAACAAGATTATTTTCCCTCGACCAAAACAATTCCTAATCCACCAACACTATCACGACTTACACTGCGATCGGGACACGAACAACAATGTAACACCGACCAGTACGGTCGTGGCCAGGCCGTGATGGTGTGAGACTGCTGCATTTATGTTGTAATCAACGTATTGTCTTCATCATCATCATTATTATCATCATCATCATCATCGACGTCGTAACCATCATCGTCATAGTCATCATCCTCAATCTCATCACGATCATCATAATCATCAATTCTGTTGTCCATACATAGAACTACTCTCAACATTTGCGTTGATTAGTGCAGTATTTTGTAAATCATAGATTAATCAATGAATAAGGTCCTCTGACACACGAGAATCCGCCGCGTTGCTCATATTAGGGAGTTTTCGATGCACGACGGTAACCTGAACTTTAACGGATGACGTCATAATTTATTCATCTTGCGTTGCGGGGTACGTTAATTTCAGGATTTTACGTGCTCGACGTGCGTTAGTTACGGGTTTGCGCATGCGTATTACGATTTGTTTACAAAAGGGGCGGAGCTATCGTGCTGCATGTTGGGTACTAACGTTACAGTGAAGATTAACGTCGTGCATCGAAAACTCCCTAATGTCATAACCCTATTTCATCAGCAGTAAATGCATTTGAAAATGATATATCATTTTGACTTAATTTTCAAATCAATAAATTCTGGCTCTATAGGCAACTACGGTACCGTATTTAAAATAGTATAATACAATAATTATGTTAAAAATATAGGTCTAGGCCTATACATTAATATAAAACCACTTTTTAAATTTAAAAAACCGAAAGGTCCACTGATTAATCTCAGATAAGAAAGTATAATACATACCTGATGATGACATAATTAATGTCGAAATATTGAATCCCAACACGATGGCGTGTATTTCAATACTTGGAGTATGTATTATACTTTCTTATTAAATTTAAGTTGCGTTAAATTTAATTTACGTAAGGGATTATTATATTTGGTAGGGTCTTTGATGGCGTGACTACCGTATGTTTTATTGACGGATAAATATCATGTGCTTCGTATGTCCATTAAAAGTACAGTGATGCTATTAACCTGAAAAAATATTGCCGAAAAATGAGCAGGAATTATAAATTTAATCATAGAAATATGCCTAAATACACTCAATACTATTAATTGATTGATTGATGAATTTAGAGGCCATCTCAATAACTTACTTTTATCTCGTGCAAATAGGCCTATTTGTAGTAGTTGGGAACCCTCGGCTTTTTGAAATCGAATTAAGTCCTGTTAAGCCCCCAGAAGTCAATGATAGATTGCCATGCACAAACTATGGGGATCGTGGATTGGATTCCAAGCAGAAACCCTTGTTTTCTTTTCTTTTTTACAGGAATTTGCTGACGGCATACTCAGTATTGAGTAGAAAAAATGTCAATTTAAGCAAAAAAAAACCGTTGATTATTCATTTCCCTAACGCAAATTCCTCTAGCAATAGATTTTCAATTCAAATATAAGCGTTCATACATAAAGCAGCGTACCAAGTCGTTGAACCGTCGAGATATTTGCGAGAACAGAGTTCGATCCTCTTGTTGAAATGGGAGGATCTGACGTCTCCCATTATAATTTAATATAATTTATTTATTTATTTATTTAGGCGCACAACACATGAGCCAAGGATTGAGTTAATATATCACTGGCCTACTTGTAGGTGACAATCCCTTAAGAAAACATACACACACGATGATTTGCACAAACTAAATTTCAAAAAGAGTTTTAGGGAGTGGAGTTGTTTTGGTCGTGAGAAAAAATCCTGCAACACTGACAGGAATTGATATTGAACCCAGGACCATGGGTTTGGAAGGCAATGCTGTAATATTATATTACAACATTAGCCTAATCGAATACCAGTCAGTTGAAATGTGTTTGCAGGCCCCTAATAAGTAGAGTTATCAAGACAAACATTTTGTTATGTAGAATATTAATATGTACAGTATCCCCAACGAGAAGTATTCACCGCTGTTTGTCGATCTATTTGCTTCGTTTGTATGTCTGTTCGTTAGAAGATTAGAACGATTATTTTATTTGGATTTTAATGATCATTGTTATTATTATATTATTTTGTAACATCTATCATCACTATCAGCTTGCATATTTTTTTTTGCCATTACTATACGTATTTAGAAGAGCGTCTATTCAGTAGATACTACTGATATAATTTTTATTGTATTGATGTATGATGTAATATTGGGAACTTTGGGGAACCGTGCTAGAAAAGTTAAAGAACAAAATAATAAATACAAACCACCCCGAAGATAATTTGAGAAACGACTAATTTATTTCAGTGTTCTTTTTCGTTTTAATACAATTATCATAATAACAAACAATATATACAATGGCCCTATTATAGACCTTAGTCTAAACCTTAGTGATATCCTCACATCGTCTATATTCGCCCAAGTTTACCAGTTACAGTATATGTACATCTTTATAACTCGGGCCGACATGTTTATAAACTTCGTTGAAATTATGTAATAATAAATTCATATATAAGCTTATATATAATAATAGGCCTATGGCCTGTATCTTGTTAAATACTTTCAGAAGAGGGCGTATTCATTTTGATCTCTGTTATTTCATGTGCAATTAGTACAGTAGTGTTGTTCAACTGCGCATGCCCAAGAGTGTGAAGAATGAGTTGCTTTATCGGATGTGAATTCCCAAACGAAGCCTCAATGCCAAGTTGGGGCATCATAGACGTCTTTCACACTCACAGATTCCTCTTCGTCGACGTTCAAAATTTACATAGGCCCCTATACTTGTTCACGATAACAAGGGTACCGGTATATAATAATAAAAATGATGAATAAAAATGATGATAAATTGATGCCTTTAGGCCTATGTATAGCTTAATAATAATTCCTTAAATAATAATGATAATGCTAAATATGTTCCCTCTCGACAATTTATCTTTTTACACATGTATACCAACATATTTGTATATCAATTGTCGGAGCATAATATATCAAATGTATAAATCAAATTATACAAATAAAATCATCAATAAATAATGATGATGGTGGTGGTGACGATACACTATAGGTTAAAGTTATGCATTATTACTATTGCGACGGCGGCGCAGCATGTGATGTTTTTAAATGTGATCGTTCTTACGGCCGAAAACAAGTCTGACAATCGTTACGTCATTCGTAACTTTCGTAATGTTATGTGAACAACAATATAGATTAAACCACGTAGCTCGTATCTTTTAACAGGAGTTTAGAGAAAGTGTACTGGGAGGTCTGACAACATCACTTGAAAATAATCAGCAAAAACGCATTTAATGGTTCGAAATGTCGGTGAATTATATTTAAATGAACATTCAATACGTTGAATCTTCGGAGACTTTGCCCAAATCCATCTAGTTTTCCTAAGGGCTTGTTAATATTTTACTCAATCACAAACATGAGCCGAGTTATAACGACTGCAATTAATTAGCTGAAATGACTTATGTCTATGTACTATGAAAGGGCTATAAAACAGTGAACACATCTTTCGTGCCCTGTCGCTACC
>NW_022711051.1:0-588 GCF_011630105.1 Anneissia japonica
TTGAGGCTTTACTTTACAGAATATAGCACTATACGGTAGCTACTTGCCACCTGCTAATTTTCCCCGCTGATTTTTTCTACCTGGAGAGTTATTCCCTGCCCAGGATATTCCCCCCACCCCATTTTTTCGATGCATTGTTCCTCCTAGTTTTCCTATTGATTTTTTTCCATCAGGTTATTTTCATTATACTTTATAAGAGAGAACATATTTTTTTATTTTTAATTTGTGTTTTCTCTATATCAATTAATTATTGTCTAGTCATTGTAAGGTTACACTAAAAAGGTGTGCCGATGATACAAAAGCGTTATTCAATCAATTGACTGATTGACTATTGATGCATTCTCAATACCGTATTGATGAAGCCTAAATACACATTGTAGAAACGTTTTGAAAGTTTAAATCCGGTTTTACATAAGAAATACAGGAAAGAAAACAGGATATCTTTTTAACATGTTTCCTCTTTTGGAATTTCGATATCACACCTTTCTCCTAGTCGTTCTATATACCCATATTTCATCCACAAAAAAAAACACTCTATTATACCGGTACTTCTACAGTACTTCGGAGGTCAATGCCCATTTGTGATTT
>NW_022711052.1:0-691 GCF_011630105.1 Anneissia japonica
CATTTTTCGTGATTATGACTATTCTGGATAAAGAATGTTTTGAGCAGAGGTGGATTCAAGGCACCGCCTTCATTTTTTTAAGGAAAAAAAGGAAAAATATATTCAAATTGAAGTGCGAGAATGTAATTTCCGACCATCTAGAGATGCCCTAATCATAAATTTTCTTACCTCAGCTACAACCATGGTGGGGCTGAGGTGGGTGGTTCCTCGGTCTGTGAAAGTCCCTCTCTGGTTCACCTCTCTTTCGAATTCCTGGATCTGCCACTGTTCATTTATTATATAATTATTTTTTCGCTTATTTATAATGCGTCTATTGCAATTTTCACTTTATCCTCTCAAACAGTCCTAAGAACGCTCAGTGTGCGCTACTTCACAGGGGGATTCTCCCCCTTGACCCCGCCGGGGTCATACGTAATTCGCATAACGGCTCCCCCCCCCCCTTTCAAAATCCTGGCTACGTCCCTGGACTGGCCGCGTAGTCAAAACGAAAAATGCCTAATAACTTTAACAATACACGGCGTAGCATACAGGCCTGATCCCATATAGGCCTGATCCTATATAGGCCTATATAGGCCTGATACGAGAAGACGCGCTGACGTTTAGACGTGGCAGCAAAGGAATAGATCGTTTTCCTTGTTTTATACTCAACTCTCTGATTTCTGTTTGGTATTATTTTGTGTAACCGTGTTTT
>NW_022711053.1:0-590 GCF_011630105.1 Anneissia japonica
ACCTACAACCATTAACTCCTAGTATGCTGCTGACATTGAGGGAAAAGGCATCAATGCCTCCGGGATTTTTTGACAGGAATGATGCTTATTCCCGAAGGCGCTGGCGCCAGGTTCAATACTTGGCAAATCTTTTCTGGGCTAGATGGCGCAAAGAATATTTGCCTATGTTGCAGAAAAGGCAGAAATGGTGCGACCCGAAAAGAAATCTCACATGTGGAGATATTGTGCTTGTAATGGACGAATCGCTACCAAGAAACAGTTGGCTACTTGGGAGAATAGTAGAAGTCAATGCAGACAGCAGTGGATTTGTGAGATCCTGTTCTGTTAAAACTCAGCATTCTGTGTTGAAGAGACCGATATCTAAACTGTGCTTGCTTTTGGAAATGGATCAAGATCGAAAGTGAATTTTGTTACGAATATGAACATTGTTGAACATTATTGCTTGTTACTGTGTTATTCTTGAAGTTAATGCATCTTTAATTTGAATAATTGTTTCACAATTAAGGGGCCGGGATGTAATGCCCTATTAACCAGATTTATAGAGGGCGTCATAACGCTGACGTATAATAAAGGTAACCATGGCGGCATTT
>NW_022711054.1:0-892 GCF_011630105.1 Anneissia japonica
GTTCTTAAAGATGAATTTGAATTGACATATTTTCCTTTTATACAAATACATTAGTTTGATGATACAGAACAGTGAACATGTGATGACTCAAGAACAAGTAGCAATTGTGAGCTACAAACTAAAACGCAGAGAAGTTGTGAAAATAATTGCCTTTGCAGGTATAGTACACAATTATAATGATAAAAAAATAATGTGCTAGTGGTAGTAATGGTAGAGACGGGTCTCAAGTTTTCCCAAATTCACGCAAGTCTCCCGAAAATCGGAATGACCTTCCGCACTCCCCCCAATCAAGCAAGAATCTTTCGGAAATAAACCATCTCTCTCAAATTCATAATATTTGCATGTTTCAAACTACTATGCTAATTAATACCATCATAATTCCCGTAAAAACTTCTAATTTAAATGAGATTGTATTTCTTCATCATGTTGTCATTGTCACTGGTGTGGAAAATTGTTTGTTACCACGATAACTAAAATTTGGTAAGACTGATTGATTGAAAACTTGTACTCATCAATTCTCAGAGAAAAATCACACTGTGAGTAGGCTATGCTTTTACTGTGCAGAGTAAAAGGAGCATTTCTAGTTATCAATAATTGTCAAATGGAAGTTCGTGCCAGTAGGGGTAACTATGTTCAGTTAATAAAACTAAATGTGTTAAAAAAAGTCATTAACCACTGCAGATCAATGGAGAATTCATGGGGAGGGGGACAGCTGCCCTGCTCTCCCCCCCCCCCCTAATAAATTTTCCCAAATTATCAAAAAATGGGAAAAAAGAAAATTTTATCTAAAATTTATGTCTGAGAGTTTTGTTTCCGGCCATCTAGAAGTGTCATGATCATAAATCTGTGAAAGTTCCTTTTTCCCTACCTCTCTATTTCGAATTCATGGATC
>NW_022711055.1:0-836 GCF_011630105.1 Anneissia japonica
TATATATAATAATTATATATATATAATATATATATATATATATACACACATAATACTATAGGGCCCCTCGTCGGGGAGAGCTTCCCCCCTCCACCCCCGTTGTCGTCGGGGAGAAACAAAGTTCTATGTTTCAACTTCTTTAATTACAATATTTATAATGAATTGTATCAGGGAGTTGTTATAGTGACTTGTAATAATTCAAAATGAAAAAAACAAACACATTTGTATGCATATTCTGTATAGTGCTTGCTCATTTGATGTAATAAATATACCTGTATAGTGCTTGCTCATTTGATGTAATAAATATACCTGTCCACATTATTAACTCTCCAGAGTTTTTTTGGTCTGTAATTTACCGTACTACTATACTATACTATATGCGAATGCAGCCCTGCTAGCTTCTAGTTTAAACAGTTGTGGCTCAGGAAATTTGCCCATAGGGGGACTGATAATCGGTGTTTGAACCAAGGGGCTTCCAGCTGCAGTCAAAGTTTTGGAATGAAATTCTCTGGTAAGGTTTATGGGGAAGGTTTTTATCGTTCGTATGCCCAAAAATTGTGCTTAATATTTTTGGTCCAACAGCCTCATTGTGGCGTTGAACGACTGGAACCAGGCTTGTCCTACAGGGAGTAGGGGTGGAGAAATTTGCGTTGTCTCACTTCGCTGGAGTGCACTGCTACTAAGTTTAATGCCAGCTCCTCTTTGTGGAAATGCTCGAAAATGCCACTGCTAATGCTCGAAAAAGCGCTGCTAATGCTAAAAAAAGCACAGCTCTTGAATAAGCGGCGCTCTCGAACTAGCGCCGCACTAAACCTGAATCTTTTTTCTAAGCGCCG
>NW_022711056.1:0-829 GCF_011630105.1 Anneissia japonica
TGCCTCTACTTTTTCGAGCTTGTCTCTCACCTCCTTTATATCGCTCGACATTTCAGTGAGCATATGCATAAATTCTCAGGACTTTTGATTTAGTTTATATTTGTGCTAAATTGTGTTTTAAGATTTTTAAAATGTAATATTTGGGATTTTCCTTGTCATAGTGAAAGAAAATAAATTCACTACACTCATTGAGATTCAAAATGTAGTGTGTGATCTGTACACTTGCTGCCTATGGAGGAAATACAGAAATCAATTGAGTTTGTTTTCACAAGCTCATTCGTTTACGACGCAAATTTTTAGTGCACGGGTACGGTGGCTCAGGGTTAGCATTGTGGGTTTGCGAATGGGCCAAATGCATCGGCGATACTACTTTAGGCCTATGTAATATTTCGAATTATGAGATTTTGAATTCGATTGAATTATCGCCTTCAATCCGTACATTGTGAAAGCCCGATACTATTGAGGGTTCCCTCACGTCTCTTAGTCCAGTTACGGTTCTCCTGACCCAATTACGGTTCTCCTTCCCCTTTGTCCCCACACGTAGCGTTGCATCATCGTTACACCCCACCTTTTCTACAAATTGCTGCGCTAAATTCCTGTGCCAAAAAGTGTTCATGTATCTACAAAATATCTTATAAATATTCTGAAGACCTTCAGATCCTTCAAGTATTTTAACAATATAACATTTTTTAGGATATAGAACACCAGAATTAATCTGAACGTTATAATTCAAACACCACAGAAGATGCTCCTACCATTTGGATTAATATCTTTAACGGTATTTGTAATAAGCACGTACGTATGTAACCAGAAGATTTGAATACAACTT
>NW_022711057.1:0-512 GCF_011630105.1 Anneissia japonica
CAAACGGCCATATAATGCAAAACAATTTAAAATTAAAATTAAAACAGAACAGTAGAGAAAATCCGATCAGAATGACAACATAAACTAAGCATCCACTGGAAGGAATCCCAATATCTGCAGACGGATCCGTTTCGGCCTTCCAGGCCTCATCAGTGCAGCTAGGGTAATGACCCAAACGAAACGTTCGACCAGCTTAGGTAGGGCCCAAACAAGTCCCACGACCACTAATGATTTTAGAGCCAAACCAAGGCAATGTATATACACAGCCCAGGTGTGAATGCAAATAGTGGAATACAAGCTATGCGGCTCGGTTCCAGTAGATACAGAGAATATTTTGTCATTCTTAACGCGTCCTACAAAAATGTTACGAGACAGCACTAGTCCGTGAATTTGTGAACAAGATCGGAGATCTAAAGATGCAATCTCTACCGTGCATCAATGGCGGCGCTGGATCTCAATAGAGATTCTTAAATCTCAGCTTTGTTTGAGAAAGGCTAAACAACTTCTTGGCT
>NW_022711058.1:0-512 GCF_011630105.1 Anneissia japonica
AGAAAAATAAAGAATAGTCATAGTACATTGTGTTGACACCTTAGACGTATTAAATATTTCTTTCATTCTAAGCATACTATATAACTTAAGGAAATGAACCTATACTGTTGTTTAAATATAGGCAGCAGTTGTGACAAAGGAAAATTTTCCTTAGTTGCTGCATATTCTGATCCTTGGAAACCATGGAGCTATAATATAACATTTATAACTCCATTCCCTGTTGGCACAGTCCTCCTCATGAGGTAAATGCCTTCAAGTCCAAATCCATTTAAATAATCAGTAATGAACATTGAAGTGGGCTTCATTGTAATTGAATTTTCAGTTTGCTGTGGATATTATTCTAACACTTTTGGGAAAATCCAAAGTTCTCACTGAAGTAGGAATAAGCTAAGTTGCCTAGCCTTGACTAGCCTACCTATTTTTCACATTTCTCCAGTCATTATGCCAAATCCTCAAGCCAACTGTTTTAGTTACAACAGAGATGCAATACTGTAAAGTAGACTGATGAAATA
>NW_022711059.1:0-791 GCF_011630105.1 Anneissia japonica
AGCTGGCCCCTGGCCTACTGGGTCAAACTCGCTAGTCAAGGTTTGCTATTCATAAGGTTCATTATTCATAAGGTTCGTTATTCATATCATTAGCTTACCCTATACCACAGGGTCGCTATTCATAATGAAGAAAAGGGTTCGCTATTTATAAAAAAAAAAAATAAGGACCGCTATTCATAAGGTTCGCTAGTCATAATCAAGAAAAGGGGTCACTAGTTATAATTTAAAGGACCACAAGGAATAAGGTTCGCTAGTCATACTCGAGAAAAAAGGTCCGCTACTCATAATATAAATAAAGGGCCATTATTTATAAGGTTTGCTAGTCATAATATAAAAAGAGGTTCGCTATTCATAATTTAAAAAAAAAAGAGGTTCGCTATTTATAATTTAAATAAAGAGGTTCGCTATTCATAATAAAAGGGGTTCGCTATTCATAATTAAAAAAAGGGGTCGCTATTCATAATAAAAAAAAAAGGTTCACTAGTGTGTAAATCAATACAAAAAAAAAGTTTTAGTCATAACAAAACAGCAAATTATAGTTTGAAAACAGAAATGGTTTACTATTTATTAAAAAAGAGTGTAAAGCTATTTTATAATCCTGCATCTCGTCAATTTCAATTCATTACCCCTCTCCTGTGCACTCCGCCTGGCACAATTTTCCCCATGAAACCACCACCTTCATTATTGTTATTCTCTGAGTTCTTTTGTTTTTATGTGTATTCTTTTTTATTGATTATGTCAATAAACAAAATATTCAATTATAAATATACGCTATTACACTTCGCGTGAAA
>NW_022711060.1:0-851 GCF_011630105.1 Anneissia japonica
GTATCCCAGAGGAGCCGCTGTCTAGGCCTTTAGGCCTATGCAGAATGTGGCCCTATGCTACTAAAGAATAGGCCTAATTGTTATTTAATACATTACTTTATACAATACAGACATTGAAAAGTTAATAGGGATATTTAATTTAATTAGATGTTTAACATTCTCTTCCCCTACTCTTTCTGTGTAATATAGCCGGCAATTTTGTAAAACATTAAAAAGTAATAAATCTTAACTTCAGCAGATATGTTGTAATGGAAGTGGTAATTTTAATTTATTAGGTCCATTTTTACTTCCAGTTAGATAATTTGTACATGGGATTAGGTTGGAAAATCCACAGACTAAGTACAGTATTGTAGTATAGGCCTGTCAGGAAAAATTTGGTCCGGGGCAAAAATCGGTCCGGCGGACTGCTTTTGGCCTCATAATTACTTGCCAAATGTAGTCTACATAGGCCAAAATCAGTCCGCTGAAATTTACTTTGCTGCACAGTACACTTTGAAATATTACGTCCGCAATAGATTTTGGCGGAAAGAACAATTCCTAAGCTTTTACAGACGTGCATATGCTTACCTAGCCAATCACAATGATGTCCCCAGCTGAAGCCTGAATTTGCATGCATCACCCTATATAAGAGTTTAAAATCGGCATGTACAGTACAGTATTTGAGTTTAGTTGATAGTAGAGCCTTCGCGGTTAGTGAACATTGGAATAACAGTAAGGAAAGACTAAGCTATGTACACTGATATATATTACCTGTAGTTGTTGTATTTTTAATATAGTGTTACAGTATATTTGCTATGAACAATTACATACATTGACATAAAATGTAATTTCATATTCATAACTCATACCGG
>NW_022711061.1:0-673 GCF_011630105.1 Anneissia japonica
TAATGAATTTAATTGTATTGAAAGATTGACGCCAAATTCAGAAGGATATTTAAGGAAATCGAAGACACACCATTCGAGAATCATGTTGACCGCCATATGTATGCAGTAGCCAACAATGCTAAAATGGATGAAGGAATTGAGCGATTAAAATCAAATGTTGGTGCTTATATGAAGGCAATGGCAAAAACTGTTCCCATCACTTGGGTGGACTTTCAAACTAAGGTACAAGAAGCTGGGAAGACAACAATGCGCATGTCCTTGAATAAGGTATCATATGCTTATTTAAATTATTACTTAGGATTAGGCAACATTTGATGAAGAGCGATTTATGTTTTTCGTTTACATTTAGATTTATTACTGAAAATGTTTGTAATTTTAATAAATGTGAATTTGCTAATTATTTTGTGATCAAACAGTTTTTCGCGTGGTAATATTTTTAGACAGCCCTCAATTTAAATATGTTTTATATATATTTTTTTGCTTAGGTCACTAAGATTGCTGTGAAATGTGGTATTAATGAAGAAAACCTAATTTACGTCCTCAATTACCTGAATGATCTTGGAGTCATTCTGTACTCGCCCACTAACAAGAAGTTGGAGAACACAGTGATTACTAACATCCATATGCTGATTGGTGTCTTCATGAAAATCATCACAGATGTAGAACCTAGTGA
>NW_022711062.1:0-608 GCF_011630105.1 Anneissia japonica
GATTTTTTTTAGGATTCTGGTGATATTTTCCATTCTTGTAAACAGAAAAGGACTAATATAAGGGGCATTTTTACTTACATTTCCAAAAGTGAGTTAGCTCTACCACCCTAAAATATGTTATTTAGGGTTTAAAAAGTCAACAGCAGTTATTACATTTATGTTTTGTAAAATTTAACCAAATTTATTTAGGGTATTAAAGCTGCTGTTAAGCTGTTCTTTAATTTTGGCCGCCATTTTAAAAAGCGGCCTCAATTGCCTCTCGGCATCTTCACATTAATAACTTTCGCTAATTATACTTTATTCCTATCATTACATATTCAAAAGTTGGTCAAACCTACCTCTTTTGTGCTTATTTTACCTATATATATGTAGTTTATTGGATTTTAGCGGCCATTTTGAAAAAAGCGCCCTCACGCGAAAGTTCTCAGGTTACACCCCTTTTACCTTACATATTCTGATTCCCCATAAAAAACTGGTCTAGAAAAACCATATGAGAATTTCTACCTCTCCAAGTGGCACCTATCTCAATTATAGCCTGGTCTAATATGGCCATAGTGATTTTGGAAGATTTGATTGAATTAATAGGCATCTTCCCATTTCGAATAACG
>NW_022711063.1:0-630 GCF_011630105.1 Anneissia japonica
TACCCCTGTTGCCAACATTTTACGTTCTTATATCATCTTTATGCCGATGATATTCAAATTTATCTTACTTTTTGCCCTTCCACTGAAACCATTTCATTTCAAAAACTTCAACTTTGCATTAATGAAATTAAAACATGGATGTTCAACAATATGTTAAAATGAACCCCCCCAAAACCGAGTTTATTGGTGTTTTTTTTTTCTAAATTCCGCACTCGACCTCAATTTCTTTCGCTTAATATTGAAGAGGTTATTATCAACCCTGCTTTTTCCGTTCGAAGTTTAGGTATTATTCTTGACCAATCTCTCACTTTTGTTCCTCATGTCTCCTCTGTTTGTAAATCCTCGTTTTTATTTATTCGTAACATCTGGAGAATTCGTAAGTACCTTAGTTCCAAGTCCACTGAAAATTTAGTTCAAGCTTTTATTTCCACTAAGTTAGATTATTGTAATTCATTGCTTGTCGGTTTGCCTGATTTTGTTACTCATCGTTTACAGAAAGTACAAAATTCAGCTGCCAGGATATGTTCACTTACTCCACGTAAACAACACATTACTCCCATTCTTGAAGACCTTCATTGGCTTAGCATTAAACAACGGATAACATTCAAGATTCTTTTGCTTGTTTTTAAA
>NW_022711064.1:0-550 GCF_011630105.1 Anneissia japonica
TTGTTCTAGGAAATAATGCTTTTTTACTTCTTTTTTAAACAGATAAATGCATGGCCATTTTTTTTTGCATTTTACTTTTATAAATATGCATGCGGCAGAGAGTCAAAAGTGTGTTCAGAGCCATCATTTTTGTATTTCTTACACCAAATATACAAAGTTCGCCGTCTTGGATAATGTTCAACTTGGAATAATCTTTTACCCAAGTTAACACTTCATTCCAGAAACGGGTAATAATATCACATTTAACAAAAATATGTTCAATAGTTTCTTCATTGGCAAGGCAAAATGTCCATAAATTATTATTTATTTTCCCAATCTTAAAAAGGAAAGAATTTACTCCTAGAATTCTATGTATGATACGATATTGTAGCCATTTTAATTTAGTGTCTTTGGTAGATTTAAATGCGACCGATGAAATAATTTTCCATTTCGAACTATCTATTTTTTTACCAATATCTTTTTCCCATTTATCTTTATAATTTTCGTTATAAGTTAAGTTTGTACAAAAGATATCATAAATTCTTCTGGACCCCTTTTTTTCTTTTAGAAT
>NW_022711065.1:0-1264 GCF_011630105.1 Anneissia japonica
TATAATTATTTCTAATTATTAAATATATACATAGCATATATCTAGGCCCATACATAAAACAAAAATTTAAAAATAAAATAGTAATAATAGTAATAATAATAATAATAATAATAATAATAATAATATAATAATAACAATGCTCGAAATGAATAAAAATTGTTTAATTAATGAGATGAATCAGCATATATTAAATAAACTTGCGTCTATGCAAAACCTGTTTTTAAAAAAAAATAAAGTTATCAATTTTATTCTGCTATTTTAAAAAATAAACTTATAAATTATTAAAGTTTATTTTATATGAAAATTTTATCCACATAATTCATGTTTTCAATGTTAGTATGATTGATAAATAATACATAAAATAATAATAATAATAATAATAATAATAATGAAGGTGCTCGAATAATGCTTTAACAAAGAATTAATAATACTTCAATAATACTTCAATAGGCTTATTTGCGATAGTGTGATTAATGAGATATTTGTTGATTAATTTATAGAAATATATAATAGGTATAGGCCTATACCATTAATAATGATTCAGCATATTAAATCAACTTACGTCTATTGTAGATGTAAAATCTGTTTTTTTTTTTCAATAAAATGTTACCTATTTTATTCTGTGTAAAAAAATAATCTTATAAAATACCGTACATTATAAAGTTTCATTGTAAATTATATGAGAATTTAATCCACATAATTTATGTTTCCAATTATTTAAGCATCTAAACAATTCAGTGGGCCTAACGCTGGATGTAAATGTAAAACAAAACAAAAACAAAAAACAAAAGCATCGCCAAAGTGTTTTCATGTATGCAAATGCTAATACTATCGCGCGATTATCGCGTATTTTTGGTAAGCAGAGGCTCAGGATGGTTCACATGAACTGACGAATCCGTCAAAATGTCGTATAAATAAACTGCAATTATGTAAATAACTTTCACAAGAACTTTACGAATATGTTAATTAATATAATCTTAATTAATATTTTAAATTAGTTAATTACTAATTAATTAAAAAATTGATATAAACATTGTGACCTTATAACTACAATTTATTTAATATGTTTTAAATAATAAATACACGAATTTTTCAAGTCAGAAATTGGCATAAAAAAGTAATAGTTTTTCAATCGCGATCTTCGTATTTGTCGGTTCATGGAAATAGCGACGATGGCATATAATAATTAGTTTATAGTTTTTATTATAGTCATAATAATAATTATACATATATTATTATATTTTTTATTATATTTTTTATTATA
>NW_022711066.1:0-1231 GCF_011630105.1 Anneissia japonica
TATTTTGGAGAGAAAAATTGTGGGAAAAAAGCCGGTGACGGCCGTGAAAATGTAAAAAAATACTATGCAATTGATGCAGCATGCAGTCAATGAAATGCTGACGTGAGACATAAGCTTAAAGACGGCATTATTTGGTAGTTATTACAATGATGATGATGCTAGTAAACGTTTTCCTTCTCGTCTTAAGATTTAAAAAAAAGTATAATTATGGTATTTCGTTCACATAGTGGGATTTGTTTGTTCTTTTGCTTCAGTCACTCAGAAAAGACATTCAAAGACTAAAATTAAATATTGTAAACCTGTGGTTTAGTGTCAATATCAACTTGGCTTAAGCCGTGTTTCCATAAAAATCTCAACAAGATTTCGCCGACTCCTTTGGCGAAGCTGACTGGTCAATTGAATCAGTGAGCGGTCCCGGTTGCATCGGGGACAGCTGCTACACAGCGCAAGGATTACAGTGAAAACGCTGTAACGACTGTATAGAGATTCTTTTGAAACCAAGCTTAAATTAATTGAATTAATAACTTAGACCAGTGTATTCAATGTAAACGATTAGTTTTTTCTTTTCTCAAATTATTATTTAACATGGGTAAACTAAGTTAATTATTCTTTACATGTCAGTATTTGATTTAAAGTTTTGTCCACACTATCACTTTTTTTCGACCAAAAATTGTTGTATGCCCATATATAGTCATGATGTGCCTATATTTGGTAATGATGTGATGTCATCATGGCCATATTTAGGCATGTCACAGGTTTTTGTGAAATAAAATTTGATAGTCTGGACAGGCTTAACATTATGATATTGGTGTACATCATTTATAAGCAGAAGATACGATATTGTTTAAAATTGGTTTGTCATTAAAAAAAGAGTTTGGTTTAACCTTAAAATAGATTATTATTATTATTATTATTATTATTATTATTATTATTATTATTATTATTATTATTATTATTATTAATACTATGATTACAGTATTATTATTATCATTAATCATTACTCATTTATTATAATCAACGCCGTCTTTTATATAATCCTCATATTAACCAACATCATCTTCATCATTAGCACCAATGTTATTAGTATTACATTATTATCATCATATGCATATGCATTATCATCATCACCATCATCATCAACCATCGTCAATCACACAAAACTAACCCAGTGAGTGCAGACCGAACCCCAAGACCACCCCAAATTTTATGGTACCAAAGTGGTCTCGAATTA
>NW_022711067.1:0-968 GCF_011630105.1 Anneissia japonica
GCATTAATTACCTTGGCCTAAGGCTTGAAATGAAGAACCTACAGATACTATTTACTAGGCCTATTACAATTAACTTGGTCTAGCCTTGTAATCAAGAACCTGCCGATTATATGCCTAATATTATATTAATAACTAGCTCATTTTTACATTCATTTGATGTTTTGCCATTTTGGCAGGTCTTATGGCATCCAGTATTTTAGAGCTGCCTATTCTCAGCTCTTCTCTTAATTTGAAAATAACTGTCATTCTGTTTCATTTGATCAGATGAAGAAAAACGCGCTTTTCCTTACTCTTTGTGCTTTTGCCAGAAAGCGTTTTTAGTAGGCCTAGGCCTACTTGTAGGCCTAGGTAATTATGCAAAACCCAGGCCTAACTAAAAAATTAAAATTGTCATAGTATGTAACTCAAGTTAAAATAACACTTTTCATTACTCCTGCAGCTTAATCAAATATTATATGTCATTTTAAACGACCCATCGGTATTAACATGGTAACATCAATGTATTTTTAAAAATTAGACAGCGACGTTCTCTCAGAAGTTGTTCTGTAGACGTTTGTTGATGACCTTTTGACCTCCTGAATTCTGCAATGAGATTTTCGGGTCGATTCAGCCGAGACGGCCCGAGTGGGGTTTCATGTAAATGTTTCGTACGGAAAAAAAAAATCGCGCGCCGCACGACCCTTCACGCTGATCTTCGCAGAAACCATAGCAACCAAACCATAATTAACCATCAGCGTGTGACAAATTATCCACCCGTTACCAGTAAACCATTATATCACGCGTCGTGCGATGGTTACAAATGCCTAATTAAGCGTTGCATTATTACATTAGACTGAAATTATATTCGTTATTGTAGCAATAATTTTACCGATGAGGTGGTGTCCGGTGGTTCATAAGGTGGTCAATAAATTTTCTTAATCGTTTTGTACACCTTAGTCCAACAATGTCATTTTGTTGGTCAATTTTCA
>NW_022711068.1:0-476 GCF_011630105.1 Anneissia japonica
CGTAGCGTTTTCAACTTCTTTATCACGGCGAACCTGCGAAGGGTGGCACACCGTACAAAGAATTCACCATGGAGAAGGACACGAAGACGAAGATTAGCGTATCCAAGAAATGCCGCAGCCGCCAAAATGAAGACGATCAGGTTAGATACTTCTTGGTTCGTCTCAGGTCACGAAGGGAACCGAGTGTATAAGAGACAGGAAGGGAACCGAGAGGTAACCCTTCGCGACAGGTTGAGCGAGACCGGTTGGGATGGGTGGAGGGTGATCGAACGAGACGTGACCGACGAAGCTGAAGACAACGACGACGACGACGACGATATCCTACCCACGTTGAAGAACGGCGACTCTGATATCAAGCTTTCGGAATTCGTCGCGACCGAGCAAGCTCGCCGAGCTCTGCGATCGGTAGTCCGCCCGAAACAGTGGATATTGATGGATGCCGACACTCTCGTTTGTTACCACGAGGAGGAAGGGAG
>NW_022711068.1:510-704 GCF_011630105.1 Anneissia japonica
CCCGCGTACGTGTACCGAAAACTGTGCTGCACGAATCCCGATCGCATCCGATTCGCGTTCGTGACAGCATCAGCCGCGGCAGTTGCGAGCGCAGGGAAAGGCGATCCTTACTCGAACATTCCGGTAAGATACGGCGATCGAGAGACGACGTTCGACGTTCGAGACGTCAGCGCCTTGTTCTACAAGGTGCTGCT
>NW_022711069.1:0-1454 GCF_011630105.1 Anneissia japonica
ACCAAAGGTTACAATTTTTATTTTAAAGACTGCATGGTCTAGGAATTTTACATTTTTTTATGGGGAAAGTTTCCAAGGGCGGGTTTTCTAGGGGCGAGTTGACTGCCAAAGAGTGTTGCCAAAGTGCGAGCCAGCGTGTTATTTGATCACAAGTGCGAGACATATCATAAGTGTGAGCAAGCGAGCCATGATGTCACGATAATAGATAGAGACGTTAGCCAGTTGTGCGAGGTATCGGCTGAGATTTGTGGAGTACAATTCAAAAAACAACTATAGGTCTAATAATGAATTATTGTGATGATAAAAATTGGAAGAAGAGAACCATTCATTCTGAAACCATAATGATACAGTTTATGTAACAAGGGACTTTCTGATATGTCGTACGGAATAAACTTTATTGATTGTAATTTTATAAAACCCGTTTTTAACAAGTGTGACGTCACTGTTAGATAAACTTTTTTTGACAATCGCTCATGAATATCAAGTCCTATAATAATAATAAATTTAGCCACTGAAAATATATCAGTTATTGGCAGCCATTGACTAGAAAATCTAGTTGGCATATTACATCTCATGATAATCTTAGATTATATTATATTTAACAATCCTGTATTATATTACATTATATTATGTTGTAAATACATATTAATTAAAAAAATTAGCCATTATTTTGAAATATTCAAAATAATTTAACCATTTAAAAGAGAATCCTGTAGTTGTGCATTTTTAAAAATTTTTTTTTATATATATACTTACCATTTCTTTCTTTTTCTCCTCCCTCCAATTAGGCTGAGCTACTTATATTAATATTAATATTAGATTATTAATATTAATTTTATTCTACGAATTTAGTCTTTAATTCTCATTTTCCTTTCTTTCTTTTCTTTCTTTTCTTTCTTTTCCTTTCTTGTCTTTCTTTTCTTTCCTTAGCTTTCTTCTCATTTCTTTCCTTGTCTTTCTTTTTATTTGTCATCAATTACTTTTTCTTTCGTTATCTTTCTGTTGTTTCCATACACTGTACTTTCTTTTCTTTCTACTCTTTCCTTTCTTACGTTTTGTTTCTTTTCTTTTCTTTCTTTATTCTTTCATTGTCTTTCTCTTTTAGTTTCTTTTCTTTCTCATTTTCTTTCATTTTTTTTTTTGCTTTCTCTTCATATCTTTCCTTTTTTCCCTTTCTTTCCTTTCCTTTCTTTATTTTATTCTTTCTTTTCATTTTTCTTTTCTTTTCTTTCGTATTCTTATCTTTCCTTTCGTATTCTTATCTTTCCTTTCGTTGTCTTTCTTTCTTAGTTTTTTTTTTCTTTCTTTCCTTTACCTTCTTTTCTTTCTTTCTTTGACTTTCTTTTCTGTCCTTTCTTTTTCTTTTCATTTCTTTGGTGTATTAGTAACTCTTCACTTTCGTTTTTTATTTTTTTTTTTTTTTTTTTTTTTTTTTTTTTTTTTTTTTTTTTTTT
>NW_022711070.1:0-1307 GCF_011630105.1 Anneissia japonica
AGTCTGTGTATTTTTAATTTAAGTTCGGCCCTCACTCTATCTGGCAGCTGCCTTATTGTCTCCCCATAGACATGAAAAAGGTGTGGATGTCATCTTCTGTGGTAAAAGGAGCCCTTTTCTGCTCTAAATATTCTAATATGGATTTGTCAAAGTCAAAACTGGCATCACTCTTTTTTTTCTTCTTTAATGGAGTCGATGTTGATACTGATGCATTGGCATTGTCATCTCTTCATCTTTGTTGTTTTGTTTTGGTTTTTTTTTTGCATCTGCTGTGCTGCTCATGGGGCTGTTGCGATTGGTGGTAATCATCATCATTATAATCAAATCGAAAGCTTTCTTCTGTATATGTTGTCTACAATGCTGTCGAAAGTTTCCTCATCACTTATTTCAGTGTTGGCTAGATCTACATCGAGGTTACTTGAAGTCTTATGATGGAAACAGCGAATAAAATGGATATACATTAATTCTCATATTTTGTCCATTTGCTGTAACATATCTAATTCTTGTTATATATTCCTATTGAGACATGTGTGATGCAATTCTTGATGTTTACTTCTTGTTATTGTTAATGCCATTGTTAAGCATGCAATGATTTTGGCATATGTAATACATACTGTATTTTCTTTTTTTCTGGAAATAAATTTTTAAATAATTGCAATAGGCCTATTAAACTGAACAGTGTATATTTGTGGTTAGTTCAAATGTATTTTACTCTTTACATGCAAAGCACTTTGAATGTACCAATTGGAAATTTACATTTAAAATTTGGATTGATTGATTGGTAGGTTGATATTTTGATGGATGGATTGATTGGTTTCAAATTAGCTTGAACTTACTCCTTCTGTTGTAACTACGGCGTAAGAAATGTCAAAATTCCTGCAAATCTATATTGTTTGATTACTTTCATGGCAGCATTGCCACTTCTTGAGGAAGCCTTCTTTCTGCAGCTGTTGAAAGTATCCCATACGTTTGCCCATTTCTTTTGGGCTAAGTCTCCTGCAATCATTAATTATCAATTCAGATTATTTCACAACTACTTCAAATTACAAACAACTCTTCAAGTGGCAAAAGTGTACAGAAGGCAAACCTGCCTAACATAACCATCTATTCATATTTCGATTAATAGAGTAATTGATGAATAAAAACTGAATTGAATGCATTTCTGTATTGACATTAAAATATTTAAAATGGTGGCCGGAGCATATTATTATTCAACATGGTACAGACAACAGCAGTATTACACTACAGTACTGATAGGTACTTTTAAAGTTAATTCAAGTTACTGTTCTGTATATATATATTCTGTA
>NW_022711071.1:0-1764 GCF_011630105.1 Anneissia japonica
ATTGCGACGTGTACGAATGCAGCTGATCTGCCTTCAGTCCTTCGCTATTCGTTATTGAACGATCTGCATTGGCGTCCATCAAAACTGTAATCGCTTCCCCAAATTTCCTACTGACAGCCAAATGTAAAGGCGTGCAGTGGTCAAAGGTTAGGACATCGACATCTGCGTTTAGCGTGTATACAAGAAACCTAACAAGGTCGGATTTGCCTTGTTCTATGGCGTGATGAAGGGCTGTTCTCCCGCTCTTCCCATCTCTCGCATTTACATTTGCCCCAAGACTAACTAAGTACTTCAACAAGTCAAAGTTTCCATCGAATGCAGCCAAATGCAAGCAAGTATACCCTGAAACAAAAAAATAAATTAAATAATAAATTAAATTTACATTACCCTGAAAACAATTAAGCTGATAATTAACACTAACAAAAGTGGTAGCAAAATGCTGGACAAGCACGGACCCCCATTGTAGCTCACCATGTTGAGGTTGTCGACTAAAAAAACATTAATTTGCTAATCCAAATTGCCACACCCAAACATTGTGTAGTACTAGTATTAGTAATAGATCGAATTAGTCACCAAAGATGACATCATCAAAATTTGGCCGAGTGGGTATTTAAGTTGTTTAAATCGCCAAAGTCTTATGCTAATGCATTGAGTGGAGTCGAAAGTGGTGTCTATAATTTGTCTAAAATGTAATAAGTTAGTGTACTGTAGAAGATACTTTTTATGTACACATTTTGAATGATTCACAGATTCATAAAATTAAGGTTGATCTGATTTAAATTTCCATTCAGACTAAAAATATGAAGTTTTGAGAGGCTGGTGGCCTAAGCCAATCGCTCGCGGGACTCGCCACATCCAGTACTGACTAAGACAATCGCTGCTGATTTACAGGTACATATTCAGCTTAAATACTGTCACCAAGTCATTTTGTTGCAATTTCCGTATGAAATATTTAAAATATTGGACAAACTCAAATTGCTGAATTGTAGAATAAGATGTTCCTTTTGACTATGATGGTCAACAAGTCAGAAGAACGTTGTTTGTATTACTCTCTAGTCTAGGGGTAAGCCGTGTTTACGTTTCTTTCACTCCATTTCAAATCTAACGGATCAAAACCCTGACTTTTATTAAAGGAATATTTACCAAGGCTTTCAATAAGTTGGTCGGGAATGTGGAATAAAATCTCTGGTGGGGATCATGGGAAGAAATTTCATGATGGCCCAAAATTGTGCTTTTAGACCAATCATTGAAAGTATACAATATAATAGTATTATAATGATAAAATAAACACACTAATATAATAAAATTAATAATTATAGAAATTTTACTTGAAAGTTGCAATTTCAACTACTACAGTATGCAAGTTTACCATATGGGCAAAAAAAAACTTAAACTGGAAGAAACTTGAAGAACAATTGTATCGAAATGAGGCTATTACATTGTACAAGATATTCTATAATCAAGCACCACTATACTTAAACACATTATTTACCCCTAAGAAAGAAAAATACCATACAAGATCTAATGATGTCTTGTGTTAAAAAAAACCCAAAACGGAGTACAAAAAGCGAAGTTTTTCGTGGTGCCAAATTATGGAATAGTCTTGAAAGTGCAGTTCAAAATGCCACAAATCTTTATTCATTTAAACAGTTGTTACCCAGTGGTGTATGTTTTTGAATTTGTTTATGTTTACTTTTATAAAAATTGTTTAGTAAATGGTGTTAATCTCTTTGTATTTTATCAATATCACGGCCTTGTAAAAGA
>NW_022711072.1:0-925 GCF_011630105.1 Anneissia japonica
AAATTTCCAGGTTGCCCTGGGGTTGAATGTAAGGATTCACAAGTCAGTACTTGCAAGGTGCAACACCTCAAATCCTAAGAAATTGACGAGTGATCTTATGGTTGCACTATTCGGAAGAGATACCCTTGTCAGTTCTTCTCTTACAGGTGCAAAAAACAGTAAGGGGGAGTCCAAGCCAGCCCTTGATACAAACAAGGTTAATGCAATCATCTGTAAGTTATTGTTTTTTTTTTTTCCCAATTCATATCTTTTGTATTTTAGTTGAGCAGATTGAGCTTGAAATGTCCAAATAGTTTGTTGTAATAAAAGTTTGGCAAATAACTGTCACCCAGTGTTTTCTACTTCTCAGTTAAATGTACGTTACGACCAATCATGCTCAGCAAAGCAGCATTATTGTCCCTACAAGAATTATCAAGGCCTGCCTTTTTCGCAGATATGGAATGTTCTTATTAAATGTGCAAACAAACTTGTATTTTCATATATTTTTATGAATATGTGAGAGGGTTTTTATGTTGTGTTGGATAAAATATTTTTTCTGCTGATAGCTACAGTTACAAGCATAAAAAATCAATACGAGAAACATTTTGGCTTATCTAAGCTTAATATTCATGATGTTATTTGCAAGAAAAACAAAAAAAAAAGAAAAATAGAAAAAAAAATTAAACAATCAAATAAATTAAAAGAAAGAAAAGAAAAATTAATAACATACCATAAAGATATTTGTTATTCTTTAATTTATTCCAAATGTCCTTCATACATGAACTCTTACAGGGAATTCAAGTGGCTCTGAAATTTTTCAGAACCTGATGCAAGAAATTTTCATTCAAATTTGTCTTATAATTATCATCCTATTTCCCTGGTTTTTTTTTTAGCCTATGTTCAGACAAAGTGTGGATCATCAACCAGCGAGATACGTCTGGCGATG
>NW_022711073.1:0-571 GCF_011630105.1 Anneissia japonica
AAAGCTCAATTCGTCGGGGAGAACCAAAAATTCTATGTATTTTCTACATTAGTAAACTAATATCGATTAAATAATTAAATAAGCCTTTGAAACCCTTAAATTGTCAACATTTATAAACTGTCGAAACCTTTCAATCGAAGCTCGACCACACCCACTTTGCTTTGGGCATGGACCCCCTGTCGGGGACCTCAGCCCCCCACCCACACCCGTTGGGCAAATCCTTGCGCCACCCATGACGAACAACCGACGCCGAAGGCACTGTGGGCGTACCATAAACGAAATATTATTTCGAGGGAACGAAATAGTATTTCGAGGGAACGAAATATTATTTCGAGGGAACGAAATATTATTTTGTTCCCTCGAAAATATTATTTCGTTCCCTCGAAATAGTTCAATATTTTCTTTAACCATGTCCCTTTAGGGGCTCCGTATTTGAACAACAATACACCACAACATCGGTAAAATTAATGTTGAAATAACAAAATAATTTCAATCTAATATTAGTGCAAACAATCATTAGGCCTTTGTACTCACCGCACGACGCGTGATTATCATGTTGTATTGGCATACT
>NW_022711074.1:0-829 GCF_011630105.1 Anneissia japonica
GAAGTAAACGACTGTCCACATCATTGTATTAATTATTGTTTTTAAACAATTGTTTTTTGCTACATATATTTTTTAATGTTGTTACGAATGTTTTATATAGTAAAGTTTGAATTTGACTTTTATAATCTACTTTCTATAGGATCCATCTCAACAAGCATAATCATTCAATTGAAGTTAAGAAAATATATAAGATTCATGATTAAATCGTAGCGGATCCACTAAATTAAAAATTAAAAATTAAAAAAAATTAAAAAAAATTTTTAAAATGCAAATGAATGTTATGTGCTACTCTTTTACCTATTTTAAGACTGTTGTTCTTCCCATTTGAAAAATTCTGGATCCGCCCCTGATGACGTAAAAATATTTATCACCCTACAAAGATTGACACCTAATAACTATGCAACTAAAGTTGAGATAATGGAAGTTACGGATGGCAGTGGAAAAGGGATTGGAGATCCTGGATATTAAGGTAATAATAGGCCCTTCAGGAAGTACTGCGCTAAACGATGACATCAGTTATATTATTGTTAAGGATACATTCGATTAAATCATCTATTTTAAGAATCACTTTATGGTGCATTTATTGCAAAGATTTTAACATGCCCCTTAATCGCTATTCAATCACAGGTTGCAGAGATATTGAAAAGATGCAGGAAACGATACAAAGGTATATAAGCAAAGTAGATATTACACTTAAGTTCAGTAGCTCAGATAGAGCACACAGACTTTACACGCTCAAGTTTTGAAGCTGCTGATACAGCAACCAGCCGACTGTGTCATCCTCAACTTGCATAAAACAACGCAATGCTGAACCAACCACCGCCGAGGT
>NW_022711075.1:0-1034 GCF_011630105.1 Anneissia japonica
CAATAAAAAAGAAAATTAATTAAAAAGACCATAGATTAAAAATAAGTAAGGCGTAACATATTTTAAATCTATGTTAAAGCATAACTATTTTTACATAATGAAATTTAGTAAATCAAATTATTATTTGTGGCTTTTATTTATTAAATCAATTAAGAACATAACCTCAAAACAAAATTTAATGACAAGAAAGATCGACGTTTCGGGTCCATCATGGAACCATTCTCAAGATCAAGTAAATTGAAAAAACTAAAAACAAAAATACCAAGCAGTGACAGGAAGTAAGTAATTAATTTACATATCAATAGGGCCTACTGTGTGGAGCCACAGTGAAGCTAAACAATAATTAGCCCTTCTTAGCAGATTAACTAGATAAACAGTTTGGCTTTGACTGAATCAGTTTGTTTGTTAAGTGTAGGTTTCAGTTCTTTGATCCAAAGCATTTGTTTAAATAAGCAATCAAATTCGGATTTGCACTTAGATAAAACCTTGAAATAATTAACAGTTTCAGTAGCACTAATATAATGATCTTTTAAATGTTGTCCTATGTTACCTTAACTGCGCATAATCATTTCTAATTTAAAATAGAATTATTTAATCAATCAGTAACTTTTGTTTTTTTTAATGAAATTAATTATTTTCTTTAAAAAGATGCTACCCAAGGCGAGACTTTTTTTAAACCTTGTTTGACGAACTCGCTGACTATTGTACATTTTACTGTACTGTATATATGTATTCCTACTAAAAAGTTTCTAATACTAATTTAACAGCATCTTTTTTAACGCATGCAATGTTACTATTTTTTAAAAGTTGCTTTGTAAGTTACAGTATTGTAACCATTTATTGCCAATATTATTATTATTATTATTATTATTATTATTATTATCATTTCATAAAACAAATGAAATAACAAATAAACAAATTAAGGTTCCTGTAATATAAGGTGTAACTGTAGTTTCTGATTACATATGTCAAAACTTTAATATAATGAAGGAACTCTGTATTTATTCCATAAAATAGATGATTATTCCCAAATA
>NW_022711076.1:0-666 GCF_011630105.1 Anneissia japonica
CCCCCCCCCCCTCTCCAAAAATAGAATTGATTTAGTTAAAGCCCCCTCCTCGTAAAATGGAATAGGTTTAGGGTTAAACACCCCTGCTCTAAAAATGGAATAGTCCAATTCAAAACACCCTGCTCTAAAAAAGGAATAGGGTTAACACACCCCTGCTCTAAAATGGAATAGTCCTGCTGCTCAATTTATGCAAATGAGGGTCACGCGGTACCGAATGCAGGCTTCTGATTGGTCAAGAGCCTCTAAATAATGGGAAAATTTCCCTGGTTAGACCATATGCACTACTATTGTTGTGTTCTAGACGCCCGAAAATAACATTTGAGACGATCTGGGCTATCATTTTTTTTTCTTTTCCTTTTTTTCCTTTCTTTGTGTACCCCCAGGGGGGGGGGGGGACGGGGCCCGCCCCCCCCCCCCACTAAATCTGCCCCTGAGAACGACACACGGCACACCGATTCAATTTTACGGCCTTGAGATTCAGCCTTTGTATGGGCTTGGTATTTCAATTAATGCAAGAATAAAACAAGTGATTGATAGTAGATTCTGATGTTTAATGCATTTACATTTACTCTCAGTTTGAAAATACAAAATACTATTTAATAGTTGTACTATTGAAATGCGCTTTTTTCAAGTCTGTGTGAACATGAACGATCTGTTGCTCTGTGG
>NW_022711077.1:0-1856 GCF_011630105.1 Anneissia japonica
TGAAATATAGAACTGTATAGAAAGGGTCAAGCCTGTGTTTTGATTTTGATTTTCACTGCTAGTTTTCAATATTATCACCAAGTTTTACAAATACATAATTTTATTTTTTATTTTATTTCAATTCGCATTCAACAGCGGGTGTCCCGCCACTTACAGAATGGAAACAAAAAACAGATACAAATAAGCAGATATAAATAATTTAAATAGTCACAAAAGATAACAAAACTGACTCTTGTATAAGCCTAGGTAAAATACATTTGATCTTCTTTTTATATACTTCTACACTATTATAAAATACATCTATGGAATTATCTTCTTTGCTAAGATTAATCTAGGTAATCTATTGATTAAACCATTTTTTTTGTAACATTGACATGGCAAAAGAAATTGTGAAAAATTCAGTAAAGGTATTACGGCACCTACGAGGTTTAACATATATACAAAATAAAGATGTGAAGTAATTACCATAGATACCATTAACACATTTAAATAAAAATGTTATATCCAGGAAATTATGTCGACTTTTAAGTGAAGGAACTTAGATTAATAGAACTTTTTGGAACATTACATACCCTTGAAACAAATTTAACAAAGCGTTGTTGAATAATGTCAATTTTAGAGGCTTGTGTTTATTCAACTGATGCTGTTAAAAATAACTGTACAAGTTTCAACTTGCGGTCTAACTAAGGAATCAAATAGAGAGGTATGGGTATTTTCATTATTAATATGCCCGCAATTCTGCTTGATGAGTCCTAACATCCTATTAGCTTTAAAATATATAATGTTTAATATGTTCGTTAAAATTAATCTTAGAGTCGATAATTATGCCAAGATCACAATGAGAATTTACATTGTCTAAAGTATGTGATACTGTGTAGACGAATGATTACAAATACTGTATGGAAATAAAATTTTGTTCTTTTTAATACAAATATTTAAAACTTTACATTTACTTAAACTAAGTTCCATATGCCAAGTATTGCACCATGAATTAAGTTTATGTTTAGATCATCTTGTAAAAGGCGTGAATCGTGCATATGAGATATTAATCTAATCAATTTCAAGTCATCAGCATATAGTAAACAATGGGAATTGAAATTCGAAGGCAAGTCGTTTAAGAAAAGGGTAAAAAATAAAGGTCCCAAAATTGTTCCCTGTGGGACACCTGATCTCACAGGGAGCCAGTCTGATGTACAATTGAGACCCCATCAACTGAGACTCTTTGTTTTCGATTGTATATGTAATTGCGCAAAAGCTTTAAAACATTTCCAGTAAAATAAAATTTAGAAAGTTTATAAATGAGGAGTTTATTGTCGACTGTGTCACAGGCCTTTTCAAAATCAGTGTATGTGACATCACATTGTGTTTTATTGTCAAATACTTGATATGCAAAAGAAATTAATGTTGCAAGGTTGGTGGTACATGATCTATTTGGTATGAAGCCATGCTGAGCAGGGGAGAGAACGGGTAAGACGTGTTGAAATAAATGGTTAAAAATTAATCGTTCAAATATTTTAGATATAGTTGGTAATATAGATATTGGGTGGTAATTAGTGACATTTTCTTTTCTACCATTTTTATGTATAGGACATATATTAGCCATTTTCCATGCTTGTGGGAACGTGCCCTCACGTATTGTCCAATTGAAAAGAATATGTAATGGCCTAAAAAGAAGAGTTGCACCAATTTTTAGAATAACATTATTAATATTGTCACTTCCCGATGATTTACTCGTATCAATTTGACTTAGAAGCATCTCAATTTTATTTTTATCAATTTGAAATGTTGAAATGTTATCGAGAGGATATTGTGGGAGATGGAGATAGACAGAATTAAAATTATGTACCTTAAATACA
>NW_022711078.1:0-539 GCF_011630105.1 Anneissia japonica
AATAATATTCAAATTATGTATGCTGCGTGGCACCGTACGTAACACAATATAAACAAATAGGTAAATAATGATAACAGCACTCAAATAGGAACAAGATGTTATATCCGTATCAAGCATAGCCTTTCAACAAAAATTTCCTTTTGTTTTTTAAGGTTACTTATTTCTTTTATTGAAAAGAAAAATTTAAGTACGGTAAACGTATCAAAATTCACCCGTAATATAAATTTGGAATAAATCGAATAAGGTAAAGATGTTGCGGCGTTTTTTTTTTTTTTTGTTTTTTTTTTATATAAGAAATAGGAAATACTTCTTGTTTAATTCAGTTGTATGAAAAAGAATGTCTCTAGCAGGATTCGAGCCTGCAGCCTCATGGCGAGTGTCATATATACTAGACCACAGAGACCTATAGAATTATATGTGCAGATTCAACCTTTTTTGTTATACAACACTTTCTCTCATACAACTGATTGAAATGCTCACACGGTGGATCCATGGAGCAGAGCTAGAAAAGCTTATAGGTCGCAGCGTGGAAGTAAATG
>NW_022711079.1:0-761 GCF_011630105.1 Anneissia japonica
ATTATTATTTTAATGGTGATTTGCAAGATGTAAGACAATGAGAGTGAAATGGCTACAAAGATTCATTTTACTAGAGACGGCTCCATGGAAAAATATCCCTTCCACCTATTTGAATAAAGTTGTAAATCAGATTCAGATTCGAAAAGCACTAAATGGTTTGCCCAATAATTGAGAGCATACCAAGGTTACAGAGAGGTTATTTCCGCTTGGTTTGATGCCGGTAGTGGGAGCATAAAATACCCAATTTCTCCTACTGATATTTTAAACCAAGTAATTTGGGGTAGTAAGGAAATTCATATTGATGGTAAAACACTGAGGTATGTTCCATATGTGTCTGATCCAGTGACCGGTTGTAAATGTAAAGCGCATAGTGGTTAGCCTACAAAACCCTGCTTCTCAACCTATGGATCGCGAACCAAATTTGAGTCGCCAAAACATTTCTAAGAGTCGCGAGATTCTTCTGACTTAAAAAACAAAAAAACAAAACAAAACAAAACAAAAACTTTGGTAAAGCGAATTTCGAAACATAGTGGAAAATACTTCTGTATAGCGGCCAGTCCTACAAAGGACTAACTTAATTGATAACCCAGTCGTAGTAGCTACGAAGACGAAAGTGAAATTATTGTCAACCCAAAACCTAGAATCAAATCTCATGGTTGCACAGTCGCCAATCTCTCCAAGGAAGATAAATTAAAATTAGGCAGGAATAACTTCACATTAACAAACGTACAATCAGTTAATAAAACTGGTTTAATATGATC
>NW_022711080.1:0-1781 GCF_011630105.1 Anneissia japonica
GGGGATGAAAACAAATAAATAAAATAATAATTTAAAAAAATTATTATTATTATTATTATTATTATCATTATTATTATATTTATTATTATTATTATTATTATTATTATCATTATCATTATTATTATATTTATTATTATTATTATTAATAATAATAATAATAATAATAATTTTAATAACAATAATGGTAAAAATGCGGTTTGGCTCAGTGGTTTTCATTCTAGTTTTTGAACTAGTACATGATACGCCAAATTGCATTGTTGACAGGCTGTCAAGTGGCTGAGGTTATGTTAGCCCTATAGGTGCAAGCATTTCATGGCATATAAATTGTAGTTAAATATTAAGCCTCTTAAAAGAACAAAACTAAATCAAAATCCTTGCCCAAAATACTGCATTTTAATAGCGTAACTGCTTCTCACGCCATGGATCGGGCATCTCTGTTTAATAGTTTCTTCTACTCTATTTTTACTAAGCCCAAAGATTTTTGCTTTCGTGTTTTACCTGATGTAATCATCCCAAACAAGCATCTTTTAGGTTTGGGTAATACTGTATTGATTTCCATGTTAATAATGTTTTTGAAATCCTTGTAAAACTCGATACCAGTAAAGCAATTGGTCTTGACGGTATTTCTCCGGTTCGTTCTTAAGAACTGTGCTGAACAACTTTGTTCACCACTATGTTTTATATTTAATTTATACATGACCACCGGTGAGCTGCCCGAAGACTGGTTGAAGGCAAATGTCGTTCCTGTCTTTAAAAAGGGCGATAAAAACGGCGTGACTAATCTACCGACCAATTTCATTACTCTGTGTGTCTAGTAAAGTGCTTGAGAGGCTGATTTACAATGCAATTTTTATTCAACTCAAGAGTTATTTTTATGATTTACAGCACGGATTTATCCGTGGAAGGTCTACAGTGTCTCATCTCCTAACTGTGTTTGACAAAGTTAGCGGGGTTCTGGACAGGGCTGGGCAAGTTGACCTTATTTACTTTGATTTCTCTAAAGCTTTTGACAGTGTTTCCCACCAATTACTCTTACATGAATTAAAGTCTTACGGTATCCACTCATCGATCTCATCTTCATCGATGGTTACAGGCATATCTCTATAACAGACAACAACGAACCGTCGTTGAAGGGTCATATTCTGACTGGTTACCCGTTACTTCGGGGGTCCCTCTGGGGTCTATCCTCGGACCCCTTCTCTTTCTTCTGTACATTAATGACTTGTCCAGTGCTGCCCAGAATTCCACTGTAGCTCTGTTTGCAGACGATTCGAAATGCATCAAGGATATTAATGATGCTAACGACTGCAAGCATCTACAGGAGGACATTGATGCCTTATACAAATGGAGCAAAACCTGGGATCTTTGCTTTCACCCATCCAAATGTCAAATTATCACTATTACGCGGAAACGTAATCCCATTTTATATACTGTAACTACAATATGAACGGTACACCCCTCTTTAGAACTTATAGTATCAAAGATCTTGGTGTTAAGATCAATGGTGTTTTAAAAAGGGACAATCATGTATCAAATATTGTTTCCAAATGTAACCGCAAACTGGGAAGCGTGCAGTGGGATATGCAGCTCCTATCAATGTCACTAAAACACTTTACACTGCCTTAATTCGGCCTCATTTAGAATATGCTAGCCCTCTATGGAGTGGCACCTCCAAATGCAACTTGCAACGTTTGGAGGGCGTTCAACGAAAAGCATCGAAATTTATATTGCATTACCCAGATTGCGATTACAATGAAAGACTTTCGTTACTTAATCTTTTG
>NW_022711081.1:0-1388 GCF_011630105.1 Anneissia japonica
TTCTTAATTCAAATGGTAATATGATGACGTCACAATGTCCGATCAGCTAATATGATCTATAAAATTGTATCTACAACTCATGTGCTTTCAGAATATGTAATAAATATTGGGGGTCACCTTTCATCCTATGGAGCTTTAAGTGATTAAAAATATTCATGGTTTTATGCATACGTAAATGTTGACGCACGCGTACGCGCATGTTAAGTCGCGCGAACGGAAAATTAGGTTATATAACATTCAACCTTGACCTGAAAATTATGCTCACTTAATATGATTCAGAAATGACGAATGGTTAAGATGATAAGGGCTCATCAAAGTTTTAAAGAAAGAAAAATGAGGGGGTCAGAAAAAACAATTTTTTTTACCATGATGACGTCATCAAAATGTAAAAAAAATTCAAATATATGAAAGAGAATTGTCTCAGCTATAACATACTAAAAGTTGGAAGACGATCGACCAAGGATAAGCGAGATACGCTCAAATGCGTATTTTCCAAAATGACGTCATAGCTATAATTCACTTTCTTTGAATTCAGATGCCAATATGATGATGTCACAATGTCCGATCAGCCACTATGAAGTCAAAACTCGTATCTACAACTCATGCGCTTTCAGAATATGTAATAAAAATTGGGGGTCACCTTTCAACCTAAGGAGCTGATTAAAAATAGGTCTGATTTTAGAATAATTTCATTGTATAGCGGCACAAATACGCACAAAGATACCTATGTTTGATGCGCACGTACGGCATTGCTATTGGCCAAAAGATAACCGAAAAGAATGCGAATTTGTTAAAAACAATGTCAGGAACCCAAAACGTGTAAAATAACGTAATTTCTAGCTTTCGTACGTGCTGCGCACATAAAAATGCGCGCGCGTAGTAGAAAATTTCAAAAAAATTTGAAATGCTCAAAATGGCCAAAAACGTGCTCTAATTTAATTAAAAAGTGATTTTGAGCATTTTTAAAATTTGACGCACGCGTGCGCACGCGTTAATGGGCGCACGCGTACAATTAGGGTACTGTACATTCAACATTAACCCAAAGTTAATGCTCACTTGATACGATTTCGAAATGGCAATTGGTTAGGCTAATATGATCGATAATGTAAAAACGCAAAATTGCGCGTAGATGACGTCACGCATGACTGAGCGCGTTGAAAAGCTTACCATGACTATTCCAGACAAAGCCAAATGTTCGCTGAGAGCAATTGTGCGTAACTCGTGGCAGTTTTTGATATATCATGCGAACAAAAAAGGGGAGAAAGAAAGAAGAATAAAAACTAGATTTGAACTCGTCACTGAGGACGAGTTAGGTGATCCGCCGCACTTTGACCCTCATTAAGATCACGCGGTGCTGATTGAAAAGTGTCATAATATGCTAAAATATG
>NW_022711081.1:1473-3906 GCF_011630105.1 Anneissia japonica
TCCTGATATGAATAATGTGTCAGGAACACAAAGTAGGCCTATGTAACAAAACGTGATTTCCAGCTTTAATATGTGCTGTGTGCGTGGAAATGAACGTACGGCGGGTAAATTATGAAAAGTTTTGAAATGCTGAAAATGACTTGAAACGTTCTAACTGAAACTATCTGAATAGTAATATGGAGAATTTTCAAATTTTAACAGACACGCACCCCACCATGTGTGCGTGTACAGTAATAGCACACGAAATTAAACATTGTCAAGTGTATTTAAAACCGCCCGTTAGTTGGTAATGCCACACGAACTCTCCGTTCACATAACATATATATATTAGTCTGATAACGTCGAAATACAGTCTGCCGCCCTCTTTTGTTCTATGGTTTTACATCTTTTAAGAATGAGAGATAAAAGGGCTCCAAAAATTCATTCTTTTTGACCATGTTGACGTGATCAAAATAAAAAATAAAGGGACAGGTCTCCAAGAGAATTGATTTAGCTATAACATACTCACAGGTGGGAGACAATCAATCAAGAATAAGCGAGATACGTTGAAACGAGTATAAACATAATGGCATCATAAATGGCAATATGATGACGTCACAATGTCCGATCAGCCATTATGAAGTAAAAAATCGTATATACAACTCATGTGCTTTCAGATTATGTAATAAAAATTGGGGGTCACCTTTCATCCTAAGGAGCTATAACTGATTAAAAATATTCATGGTTTTATGCATATATAAATGTTGACACACGCGTACGTGCACGCTAAAAAGCGCTAACGGAAAATTAAGGTACATAAAATTCAACCTTGACCTGAAGCTTATGCTCACCTAATATGATTCAGAAATGACGAATGGTTAAAATTATATGGTCATCAACGTTTTAAAGAAAGAGAAATGAGGGGGTCAGAAAAAACAATTTTTTTACCATGATGACGTCATCAAAATGTAAGAAGGAGTCAAATATATGAAAGAGAATTGTCTCAGCTATAACATACTCAAAGTTGGAAGACGATCGACCAAGGATAAGCGAGATACGCTCAAATGCGTATTTTCAAAAATGACGTCATAGCTTTAATTCACTTTCTTTGAATTCAGATGCCAATATGATGACGTCACAATGTCCAATCAGCCATTATGATCTATAAAATCATATTTACAACTTATGTGCTTTCAGAATATGTAATATAAATTGGGGGTCACCTTCAACCTAAGGAGCTATAACTGATTAAAAATAGGTCTGATTTTAGCATAATTTCACTGTATAGCGGCAAAATACGCGCAAAGATACCTATGTTTGATGCGCACGTACGGCATTGCTATTGGCCAAAAGATGACTGAAAAGAATGCAAATTTGTGAAAACAATGTTAGGAACCCAATATATGTAAAATAACGTAATTTCTAGCTTTCGTACGTGCTGCGCACGTAAAAATGCGCGCGCGCAGTGGAAAATTTCAAAAAAATTTGAAATGATCAAAATGTCCTAAAACGTAATCTAATTTAGTCAAAAAGTGATTTTGAGCATTTTAAAATTTTGACGCACGCGTGCGCGCGCGTTAATAAGCGCACGCATCAAATTAGGGTACTGTAAATTCAACATTAACCCAAAGTTAATGCTGACTTAATACGATTTCGAAATGGCAATTAGTTACGCTGATATTATCTATAATGTAAAAACGCAAAATTGCGCGTAGATTACGTCACGCATGACTGAGCGCGTTGAAAAGCTTACCATGACTATTCCAGACAAAGCCAAATGTTCGCTGAGTGCAATTGTGCGTAACTCGTGGCAGTTTTTGAGATATCGTGCGAACAAAAAAGGGGAGAAAGAAAGAAGAATAAAAAAAAGAAGATGAAGATGATGATGATTCCGTACAATAACAATAGGTGATCCGCTAGTGTAGCGGATCACCAATTAAATTTTTTCTTAATTCAAATGGCAATATGATGACGTCAAAATATCCGATCAGCCATTATGATCTATAAAATCGTATCTACAACTCATGTGCTTTCAGAATGTGTAATAAAAATGGGGGTCACCTTTCATCCTATGGAGCTATAACTGATTAAAAACATTCATGGTTTTATGAATATATAAATGTTGACGCACGCGTACGCGCACGTAAAGTCGCGCGAACTGAAAACTAAGGTACCTGACATTCAACCTTGACCTGAAGATTATGCTCACCTAATATGATTTAGAAATGACGAATGGTTAAGATGATATGGGCTCATCAACGTTTTGAGGAAAGAAATATGTGGGGGTCAGAAAAAACAATTTTTTTTACCATGATGACGTCATTAAAATCTAAAAAGATGTCAATAATATGAAAGACAATTGTCTCAGCTATAACATACTGAAAGTTGGAAGACGATCGATCAAGGATAAGCGAGATACGCTCAAATGCGTATTTTCAAAAATGACGTCATAGC
>NW_022711081.1:5823-7122 GCF_011630105.1 Anneissia japonica
ATAATAACAATGATGATGATGACGATAGTAATAATTGATAATAATATTAATAGCAATAAAAAGTGAAGAAAATTGTGCTAAATGCGAAAAAAAAGTTGTGATTTGTTGATCATACTATAGTATATATAATTAAAGCTTAGTAAGCTATAATTAGGCCTGAGTTGTCCTGGATATTAAGTAGATTCCTGATAAAAGATCATGAGAAATTGGTTGGCGTTTCATTTTGACTATAATGGTAATGTGATGATGATGAATTTTATTATATAAAAGTGTCATTTCCGGCCATCTCGAGAGGTACTATTTCCTCAAATTTTCTCACCTCAGCCCCAGCCATGGTGAGGCTGAGGTGGTTGTTAAATCACGTTTTTGAAGTAGGCCTATTTAAAGTACATACTCAAAGACAATGTTTTTAAGCTTTGTATACACACACATTAATAAGATCTCTATGGTTGTCAAAAATCCCTGATAAAAGATCATGAGAATTTCTTTTGGCGCTTCATTTTGACTAATGGTGATGTGATGATGATGAATTTTACTAAAAGTGTCATTTCTGGCCATCTAGAGGTACTGTTTCCTCAAATTTTCTCATCTCAGCTCCAACCATTGTGGGGCTGGGGTGGGTGTCGACTTACAAAATGTCCTCCCCCTCCACCTTTCAAAACAGATCTGTGCCCTTCCCTGGGTATGACTTCGAGTCGGCTCCTGATGTATGTCTTAGTGACTGCTGTTTTTTTTTAAGAATGTGATCTGGTTTTTCATGTCCATTTTTCATGATTATGACTATTCTGGATAAAGAATGTTTTGAGCAGAGGTGGATTCAAGGCACCCCCCGCCCCTCCCCCTTCATTTATTAAGGAAAATAAAAGAAAAATATATTCAAATTAAAGTGCGAGAGTGTAATTTCCGGCCATTTAGAGATGCCCCTAATCATAAATTTTCTTACCTCAGACCCAACCATGGTGGGGCTGAGGTGGGTGGTTCCTCGGTCTGTGAAAGTCCCTCCCTGGTTCCTCTCTTTCGAATTTCTGGATCTGCAACTGTTGATTTATTATATAATTATTTTTTGGCTTATTTATAATGCGTCTATTGCAATTTTCACTTTATCCTCTCAAACAGTCCTAAGAGCGTTCAGAGTGCGCTACTTCACAGGGGGATTCGCCCCCTTGACCCCGCCGGGGTCATACGTAATTCGTATAACGGCTCCCCTCCTTTCAAAATCCTGGCTACGTCCCTGCGTGATCAAAATGAAAAATAAAGGGACACGTCTTCAAGAGAATTGATTTAGCTATAACATACTCA
>NW_022711082.1:0-3283 GCF_011630105.1 Anneissia japonica
AATGTCCATATTTGGTCTCACCGGCGTTCGCTACATTAATGTTTGCATATATTTTACCATCATTTGCTTCTGGCCAATACTGTTCGCATTTTCGCTACAAAATAAATAGAATAAACAGTCTTCATGAATTCAAGAATCACAATAGTTTCAATTTACAACTTATTTGCAAAGGATGACATTGAGCTACACTCAGTCCTACACATATCTTCACATAATTACGGTAATTAATTCATCCTACCCCATACACCCTATCCAACAGCCCAGAACAAATACCTTGGTTCCTTCAACGACGTTAGTAACAACCACAATTATCGTTGACTTTTCCTGCCAGATCATTCTCCACATATCATTGACTGATGCAACATTTGGACCTGAAATTATAAACGCGGAATAAATAATAGGCCTACATAATTAGCGCGCAGTTGTTGTAATTTACCTATACTATGATGGTATTTAAAGGGCTACACAATTATTTTTCATACGTCAGGTGTTAAATAAAAATAAACTAATAATTAATATAAAAAAATATTAATCTTAATATAAATACATAATTAGGTTTTTGAACTATTACTATTAACATAACTACAGACACAAATAAATTGTATAGTGCCATCTTCCAAATCGTATCATTGCTTACCTTGACATGCAATGAATTCACGTGGTGTCGTATATCCCTGCAATTTAAGTAAAATAATATAAAAAAAATACAAAATATAATGTCTCTTTGTAAGGTGTAGAAGCGAGGATTTCTTGGGTCTTGAGAAAAATGTTGTCACTCGGCTAAAACTGAACCCAATTACCATAAAGTTTGAAAGACGAGCATCTTAACAAAGCTACAGCACCACTCCAATAGTATTAATTATTACGTAAAAATGATTTCTGCAGTAATTAGACAATTACCCAGTGCAATAATTATAAAATGAAGCCAAATATTATTAGTTACAAACTTAGTATTGCACCTTAATAGTAAGGTTAATGAATGACACCACAATAAATGTTAAGTGTGTTAATTCCTAAGTAAATTTAACATAAACAAATTCTATATTGTGACTGTATAGTACTGTACTGTACAATGTGATTACATACTTGCAAGATTGAAATTATGAATATAATGGCCGAGCAGCTAAGACAGGGGCATCGTAATCATAGCCAACAATATTGATACGGGTTCGTGGCCAGTTTCTTGGATAAGGATTATAAACCGTACGCCCTTGTTACTATTTTGTATTAGTGAGTATTGTATGAATTAGTCATATATTTGGTAAGATAGTATAATACATATGCCAAGTATAGAATATTTGAGGTATATCATATATTTGGGGTTTATATAATAGTTTATCTGTAACTCGTATGTTTATTTCATTCTTTGAAACTCTTACTCTTATTAATAATAATAAATATAACAAATATTGTAATTTAGATAATTTTTTACGAAAACACTGCTATTATAATATTTTTAAAAACATTTTTTACTGGGAATTTAATTTTTTTATATGAATTCCGTAAGAATGTTTATAACCAGAAAAGAAAAAAACAAAAAACATTATTGTTATCAAAAAAGTTTGTATAGTAGCCGTATTAGTCAGTGTATACAAATGAAAAAATGAGTAGATGGCAGCATTTTATTTCACAAGCTTTCGCCCCAGTCGATGGGCTCCTTCATCAAAGGTATTGCTATACACTTTTAAAACATTAATCCTATAAGAGTCAACATGTCATTCTGTCTATTGGTACCTGAGACAACAAAATTTCTTAATTTTTGTTAAAATTAATTTGAAAACGTAGAACAAAAATTTATACTTACATCTATATACGAAGCATTTATATAGTCTGACTCAGGGATGTTATTCCACACATCAAGTACTACACGTGAATTGTCATCTAAAAAAATATAAATTATAATCAGATTCTTAATATACTGTAATTTAATTTAAAAATAATTAAAACTTTGTCAAAAACCAATTAGGCCAATTCGTCGTTTGAACTGCGTATGCCTGTATCAAGGTCAATTAGGGAGCTTTCAATTCCACGACGACGGTAGGATGCAGAACGATGAGGTCACTAAAAGTCATGCGCATGCGAGAATGTTAAGGTTACCTCATCGAGTAGATTCTGGAATGCAATTTGGCCAAATCTACGTATGCAGAGAACGTAGGACGCCGGTTACGACGGTCACGCATGAGTGATTCTGTTCTAGAATCGTGTCGTTTCACAAATCGAAAGCTTCCTATTAACTAACTTTCACACTACATAATGTCGATTGACCTTCAATACTGACATGCACAGTTCAAATGACGAATTGGCTTAATGGGTTTTTTGACGAAGTAGTCGCACCTATGTTGGATGTCAATTACCGTAATAAAAAGAAAGATGAGTTGGGTATTTTAACGAATGTACAATCACAAATAAATAATTTCGGAAATAAAATCATTAATTTATTAATGAAAATTATTCTACTATCTATCTTTTAATTTCAACAAGTAAATCCTCAATTAAACCTAATCCATAATTTATGTTTCTGTCCGAGGCTATGGCTTTCTTGTTTTAATTACTGTATTTAATTTTCTTCATTTTATTATTGCATTTTTGTATAATTGTACTGTACTGTCTATAAAGGATCTCTTCAAACCAGCTGTGTGCTGTAAGAGCTCCCTCCGTTAAATATTGCGAAATAGATAAATAATAATTAGTGCACGTGTGGTAAGTCTTGTCATCATGAATGGCAAACATTAGTGTCCACCGATGACGCTTTCTCGTAACAGTAAAAGCAAAAAATCTTTTATCTCTCTGAAAATAATATTGCCAACTTCAATTAAATTTTTTATTTTATTTTCATATTTTTAAAAATTTTATTATTATAGTATTTCACATATTTAAAGTACATAACGTAAAGCGAAGGATATGACTGTTGCCAAAATTACAAAAGCCCATTGTTGGCCCCCGGGAATACATGGGCGTAAACAAATACCTTCAGTGGTATAGTCGCAACCACCAATGTAGAAACAAGAAAATTAGAGAAGTACTAAAGGAAATATATTACAAATATTATTATCATTTGTAGAACTCTATATAAAACAATAGTGTAAAGGAAATGAAACAGTTATTGACAGATTAAATAATGTTTTTTTGAAAATCTGACAATAATAATATGAACATTAACGCTGAGGGCTATGTCCATTGCTAATAATGTTATTTGTATTGATACTCACATGGAATAACATTTGCATATCTGTTTTTAGTTCTATTCTTGGCATGTTTTGCAGCGGTCCAGGGATACAGGGGC
>NW_022711083.1:0-2899 GCF_011630105.1 Anneissia japonica
TCCCTATATCAAATGCTTACACTGGGATTGTAAGTAACTGTTTTGTGGATATTGACTGCTATTTACAGTTCTTTACTATAGAGAGATGCATGTTTGCTGAAGTCACACACCTCTTTTTCTGAGTAGTTACCAAAAAAAAAAAAGTTGGTACGGATGTCTCCAATTCTTTGGCACATATCTCCATAGCTTTTTCAACTGATGCATCTTTATGATTTAATTTTACGACGACAGTGAAGTTGAATTGACTTAGTGTGCAGACGCTTGCCTTCAAATCCCAGGGCCTGGGTTGAAAAGCACTCCTACCCCAGAGTTCTCAAAACAGCTCTATTCACTATAGCATCATGACTCATAAGAAACTTGGTTTACAAAGCACCATTCCATTCTTTAATTGGTGAGTTACTTGGTGTTAGATGTAACAATTTTTATTGGTATCTTTGTGCGTTGCAAACATAAATTTACTAAAATATAAGGAGCTTCTGGTTTTTTTAATTTTGTTTTTAGATAACTAGCTGAGATAACTATGGTTTCTCGCTGTGGAGGAACTGAGCTGTATCAACCACTTGATAGTAGAAACATAGTACTATATAATACATTTGTACCTCATTTTTTATGCTACTGTTCGCTCCAGCTTGTATTAATGCATTCACAGAATCTTGATGAACGTGGAATGAGTGGTCACCTCGAAGTAAAAAATGAAGAGGAGTATTGCCACCAAGCTAGACACAATGGAAAATAAAGAATGTGAAAGAACAGTTCATACATCATTGAGTTACGACCATATTTATAATTGTCCAAAAGAAATAACTTCCAGTGGTTCTGTAAATTACCAGATATTAAACAAAGATGTTGATTGGTTCCATATCCAGATATACTATCACCAACAAACAGCAATCAGTTTCACATAAATTTACATTAGAGTCATAAAGTTAGTTGGAAGTTCTAAAACAAATTTATTGGATTCAGTGACGGGATCTCATGAGAGAGACTAACCACAAATCCCTATAGAGATTTTTGGTTGGTAAAGCTTTGGTAACAAAGCTTTATTTTGGCCAAATGAATGACATGTTAATATTACTGATACTAATAAAGACTACTTTTCTAATTAATGAAAAAAATGACAATTAATCTTTGTATACCATACCTCATCTTTCAAATTCACCCGCGTATTTGATATTTCTAATGCACGACGAAGGGCCATTTCACGTCCTTTATCAGCTAAGTATTGAAGAATACTTCGATTCCCAACCTCCACAGATAAAGACAAACAAGAAATAAATATATATATCACTGTACAAAGGTCCTCATTTTCAAGAGTAGAAAATTCAAGACGATTTAAAACGTGTATGTAAGCGAAAGCGACCTTCAGAATAAGCAGACTTTTTGCAATGTGATACTCTGGGTAAATCAAACACTGCCCAGTAGCAATGCCTCCACCCCACCCCCATAAATTTGTCAAAATCCTTCTTTTAAATAGAGGGAAAAAAATAATTCATTAAAATTAAGTCTGAGAGTGCCATTTCCTGCCATCTAGAGGTGCTATAATTATATGTTCCTGATCCACCAATGAAAAACATTATAACTTCATATTACATCTTCAGAAATCGATAAATAAAACCCCAAATAATAACAAAATGTCTGAGCTCAACCCTAGCCATTTTGGTCCACCCTCTACAAATTCGCACCAACCCGATAAAAATCCTGATACATGAGTAAAAGCACATTCTCAAGCAATGTAAGTCAAATATGCAGTAACTATATATATATATTATTATTATGCAACCAATATTCAAAATTTATCAAATATTTGTCCTGTTTACTTCATGTTGAAATTTCAGACCCAATTCCTTTGTGTATATAGCCTGTGTTCATGTTTAGTCAAGGCCCACAAGTGTATTTCAAGTATCCATTCCAGTACTGTGCTTTTGACCTGTTGTTCGCTGAGATTGTAATCCAGGTATGTACTGTTGTTATTGCCTGCCATATTAAGACAAAACTTTTCATATGAAGCAAGATTGGATTTTAAGAAAATATATTCCTAAAAATTTGACTTTAAAGCCAAATAATGAATTTAAGATGAATTTAAGCAAAGTTTGATAAATCTGTTAATTGTAGGCCTGTAAGAAAATTTAGCAACTAATTACCATGAAAAATACATAGTTATTGTCATTGAGTGAATACTTAAGCAAATCACAGCCAGAAAAAATTGGGTTTTTTTTGTTTCAAGACGTTCGTTGCCAGGGACACAAGTCCACATCCGACAGGGGTTCACTCAAGGTGCCAATGATGCAAGTTCACATTCACACCTGTCCAACATACAACTATTAACTGCACATAAGCTTGTCTATTAAAATAACTGTGTTTGTTTGGTGGCACCCTTTATGCTTTGGCATATTATGGGATGGAACAAGAAAAAAGGCTTGGCAGTCAATATGTTAATCTGTATCCTATTTTACTATCATTCGTTTTTTCTGAGCTATCTTTCGTTTTCAAATATTTTATTCTTTGCATGTTGATACACAATGCATTTTGTCGTACCTTTAGAAGGGTCCGATACATTTTTTTAACTAAATATGCTTGCCACATCCCCTTAAACCCTAAATCCGGATACTCACTGCGTGCGACGGCAACGCAACGAAGAACGCACGCAAAGACGCGGACCCAACGGATCGTCTTTTTAATGAGGATCCATTCAGATTGCCACTGACAATCAGCAGACGGTGTTGCGTCGTCTATCGCTCGCCGGAAGCAAATGTGGATTTGTCGTGCGACAGTCGTACGACCATCGAACGCCACAGTGAGTGTCCGGCTTTACATGCCCCAGTCCCATGGCTTATATGCTGCTAGCTACTGATTCCACTTACCTTCTCATTCTGGGCATCAACAGTTTCTACAGTTGCAT
>NW_022711084.1:0-870 GCF_011630105.1 Anneissia japonica
TTCGGTAGTGTTCTAGGTCCATTGGTTCAAGGAATTCCTTAATTTTTTAATTAACTTGTCAATATGTACAGGAACCTAAAAAAGATTAAGCCAAGCGTGAACAAATAATGAACGACAACGTTTTAGCTTACTGTATATATATTTATTATATTTATTTTAATTCAAGGTTTTTGTTCTCTGAGTTGGTATAGAAATTAAAAAATAAAAAGTAATACACTATAGATAAATTACAGAATAAATCATACATTTCCTAAATTTACTACGCAAACATTCCAATAATTTTTTCATGGTAATTTGTTGGGACTTGGGAAGTCAAAAGCATTTCAGAGGGCAAATAAACTGCTCAACCTTTATTCCATTAAATGTCACCCTGTTAACCAACTGTTATAATCTGGGTCATGTTGGCTTGGAGCCAAGACCTACCTTCAGCAAATCTTTTAGCATTTTCATGGTCAAGTTTTATCTTGTCTGTTGCTCTATCAAGGGCTAGAAGTGCAGCTGCTGCTAGGATACCACCTTGTCTCATTCCACCTCCTAAAACCTTACGATGCCTCAAGGATCTTGAAAATCAATTGCAATGTTTAATGGATTAATTTAAAGTATTATTTAATTCTTTCACTGCGGTATTTAATTCCAGATGTTATTAAAGGGTATATTAAATAATGTTGCAATTTACAAATGTTAACTCACTTGTCAATAAATGCTTTGCTCCCTGCAATGATGGATCCAACCGGGGCACCTAAACCCTGTTGGTTATACACCAGAAAAAAAATTTTTTTTAAATTCAGGGATGGATAAACCAGAACCATCTGTTTCATTCAGACTTCACACAAGGCATATACTCAAAGATTAAATCCAAGTAGAATTGTT
>NW_022711085.1:0-886 GCF_011630105.1 Anneissia japonica
GTGAACGCAACAAAAAATGGATTCATCAGTAGACTTACTAATTTGTATAATTCTATCTCTAATGCCGAACACACTTTAGATATTTTTCATCAACCTTTAAAATCGTTTAAAAAGAAAGCCTACCTACTTTTATAACAACATTATTATCATCACAATTAATTCTGATATTATCAATTGTATTTACTTTGGTTTGCTGTTTTTTATTGTGTGCTATTTTTATTGTATTCATTTTAATGGTTTATAATGTAATTTCTATATATTGTACATAAATATTTATATTGAATTTTATGAATCCTGTAATTGGCATTTTACGCTGTTGGATGGAAATAAATAAATAAATAAATAAATAATGTGTATTGGTCTATATAATATAGCAATTACTTTTTTTTAATAGCAGTAAAATACCAAAATAAATAAACACTCAACACTAGAAATTTTTTATACTTTGTTAATATATTTTGTAAATGGTAAAGTTGTTTATGAAAAATGTATATATGGCATAATTTAGAAAATTCAGAGGCTCATCTGGACCCCATAGGGCACAAAGATACATTGAGACTTTATTCATCCCACTATGGGGAAATTTCATGGCTAAATATATTATGTGAATATAACAAAATGCATTGTGATGATGGTAATGAAATTTTATTTGCATTTAAAATAAATATTATAAAGAACGTACAGCTTGTTATTTATTAGTTGGCCAGCAAGTCTTAGAGCTTGGCCGTAAACCAAGTCATCTACCTCTGAAAATTTATTACCAAACACGTTGTAGGCCTAATATCATTTTCCATACAATAAATAAATATTGTTAGTAATATTTCATCCTGGTCTAGGTGAGCGATATCTAGGAGTCTTCACCTGTGGAAGAGTTCATTTTTGATCT
>NW_022711086.1:0-186 GCF_011630105.1 Anneissia japonica
ACTATTCCATTGAAAGTTTGAAGCTTTTCGGAAAATTACTCGAAATATGGCGGAAAGTCAAAAATATTGCACTTAGTCAATAATTTGAACTAAGTACTCAACTCGGCGAGATAAGCACTTTTGTGCAAAAAGTGACAATGTTAAAAAGTAGAGTCAAAATGTAATTTTTTTTGTTAGGCAAAGTGA
>NW_022711086.1:202-602 GCF_011630105.1 Anneissia japonica
GAAACAAACACTATTCCATTGAAAGTTTGAATTTTTTTTTTAAAGTACTCGAAATATTTCGGAAAGTTAAAAATTTGCACTAAGTGCTCAACTCGGCGAGATAAGCACTTTGGTGCAAAAAATGACAATGTTAAAAAGTTGAGTCAAAATGTATTTTTTTTGTTAGGCACGGTGAGATAGCCTGAAACAAACACTATTCCATTGAAAGTTTGAAGTTTTTCGGAAAAGTACTCGAAATATGGCGGAATGTCAAAAATTTGCACTAAGTGCTCAATTCGGCGAGATAAGCACTTTTGTGCAAAAAGTGACAATGTTAAAAATTTGAGTAAAAATACAATTTTTTTTGTTAGGCAAAATGAGATAGCCTGAAACAAACACTATTCCATTGAAAGTTTGAAGT
>NW_022711087.1:0-993 GCF_011630105.1 Anneissia japonica
GTACCGTAGGCATTGCCAAGTCTTTCCTCAACCGAGATACTTTTCTGGAAGCTTGTGCTTTTCGATATCAACTCGAATTATGTCGAGGATTCCAAAAAAATAATAATACGAAAATAACTCTTAAATTTCTCATCATATGATAGAAGTTCTGGGAATAACGTGTGAAATTCCCAATATAGCTCACGAGATTGATTTATATTGTGGACCCATTATTTACGTCTTTTTTGGGTTAGTTTTCGTTGCTTTTTGCAACAACATGAGATCTTCGTCGGAAGATGAGTCCGGCATGATGATATAGGGCCTAGGCATAGGACACAATTACGTCACTTTTCAACATCAACGATAAATCGTTGCAGTGTAAACGCTCACCGTACGATCTATCATAAATAATATTATCGTTATCGTATCGTTATTGTAGTATAAACAGGCCTTTACGGTGATCAAACCAGCACAAAGTGCAACCTCCTCCATTCCCTGAGGAGTATTCTTAGCCGTGTTAGCAATTGAATGGCGATACAGACTAATACTTGCAATGCCACATCATCCCACCATTTGTTAGAATGTCCTTTGGTCCCAAGGTCCATTGGTCCGAAGTTCCGTTGGTCCGAAGTAATTAATTCAAATATAAACAAAAATTTATTTTGAAGAAAACACATGTTCGGGACCACCATGTAGGTTTATATTGGCTAACAATATACAATTATTGCTATCGTGACTTGTCAGCTCAGTTTATGTATATTTTTAACAAATTATTAGAAATTGAAAAGATTCCAAGCGAATGGAGCGTAAGTATAACTTCCTACTGTTCAAGCAGAAGACAAAAAAGATTTTAATAACAATAGGGGAATCCAATTAACTTCCATCCAGTGTTTGGAAAATCTTAACAGATTTATTTCCTTATGGCCAATGGGAAACAGTTAAGTACTTTCTCACTTTTACAAAGTAGACACATTGACAGTGGCGGCGAAAGCATCTAGGGGGTGGGGGGGAAGA
>NW_022711088.1:0-1100 GCF_011630105.1 Anneissia japonica
TAAATATATCTAGGCCCATACATAAAACAAAAAATAGAACAACAAAAATTAAAAATAAAATAGTAGTAATAATAATAATAATATAATAATAATAACAGTGCTCGAATAATGCTATAATAATTGTTTAATTAATGAGATGAATCAGTATATATTAAATCAACTTGCGTCACGTCTATGCAAAACCTGGTTTTTTTTTTAAATAAAGATGTTATCTATTTTATTCTGTTTTAAAAAATAATCTTATAAATTATAAGTTTATTTTCTATGATAATTTTATCCACATAATTCATGTTTTCAATGTTAGTATGGTTGATAAATAATATATAAATAACTATAATAATAATAATAATAATAATAATAATAATAATAATGAAGGTGCTCGAATAATGCTTTAATAAAGAATTAATAATACTTCAATAGGCCTATTTACGATTGTGTGATTAATGAGATATTTGTTGATTAATTTATAGAAATATAATAGGTATAGACCTACACCATTAATAATGATTAAGCATATTAAATCAACTTACGTCCATAGATGTAAAATTGTTTTTTTTCCCAATAAAATGTTACCTATTTTATTGTTTAAAAAAATAATCTTATAAATTACCGTACATTATAAAGTTTCATTGTAAATTATATGAGAATTTAATCCACATAATTTATGTTTTCAATTATTTAAGCATTCAAACAATTCAGTGGGCCTAACGTTGGATGTAAATGTAAAACAAAACAAAAAGCAAAAACAAAAGCATCGATAAAGTGTTTTCATGTATGCAAATGCTAATACTTTCGCACGATTACCGCGTATTTTTGGTAAGCAGAGCTCGGGATGGTTCAAACGAGGTGACGAATATCCGTCGAAATGCCGTATAAATAAACAGCAATTATGTATCACAAGAATTTTACGAATATCTTAATATAATCTTAATTATTATCTTAAATTAGTTAATTACTAATTAATTAATAGATTGATATAAACATTGTGACCTTATAACTACAATTTATTTAATATATTTTAAATAATAAATACAAGAATCCTTCAACAGATATTTTAGGTCAGAAATTGGCATCAAAAAGTAATAATTTTTCAATCGCGA
>NW_022711089.1:0-1170 GCF_011630105.1 Anneissia japonica
TGCTATTGAGAAATTGTTCGACCCTAACAAAATTTGACTTGCACTTACGGTAATGGAAAACACAAGAATTCGGCATGTATTATTAGTCGTCTTAGGCAAGTTTAATTGCACTGCTCTATTTATCATGTCTGATTGTCTTGTATTATTTACCATAGCCAAAATTTCTTCTTAAATGATGATATTCAACATCCATATTTTTGGTGCTTCACTTAGTTATTGTTGTTCATACAGTAAATTCAAGACTACTGGTGTTACTAAATAAATATTTTGAAACACAATTTATCATCCTTGTACATGGCAAATAATTTATTACAAGTGTATTTTCTCACAGTTAATATAAAATTGTTTTACTGTACACAGAATAAAGCAACATTGAAACAGTCGGGTATTACAATATATATCACTGCATTTTACACACTATTTATTATCAAAATATTAAATATATGGATTTATAGTTACTGTAGTTTATACCAATGTAAAGAATAGGGAAGAACAAGTTACATTTATATACTGTATTAGCTTAAAATTTTAAAATATGAGACGAGAGTGGGGAAGATACAAAAAACATTGTATTGTACTTAACAACAAAATGTTCTTGAAATCAACTTTGCTGGCCTATCCGCATCAATAACAATTTCAATTACAGACTAGGATATACAGATATACAAAAGCTCTAGGCCTGTGCTGACAAAATGTCCTTTCATGAGTGATGAGATTGTCAAAAAAACAGAACACAGTTGTCACACATGAATTGTCAAGAATGAATCTATTACATAAGATCTGTTGCATTAATGAGGATGGACTTATCAGGTATCTTCCATAACAATTTACAAATAATTCTTCCAACACAGTTTATTTCATCATCTTCTATAGCATCAAAAAACCCAGGGCAGTCTTCAAAGCTTCTGGGAACTTGTCCCTAATCGCCCACACAGTGCAAGATGGGATGACCCTTCTGTCAGATTTCTTTAGCCTGTTAAACTCCTACCAAATGAAAGCCATCGATATCCAACATGTCGGTATTTCCTGTAAGACGAGAAGTACAATAAAAAGTTTAAACAGACTAGTTTAAAAAAAATCAGAGTGACACTTCTTACACCATTCAAAAAACAATTAGTATTGATATTACAATATCTTTATAAAGGAATTAATCATTCTGGCACTAATCAT
>NW_022711090.1:0-808 GCF_011630105.1 Anneissia japonica
CCGTCGGAAGTCCTGGGATTCGACGATGACGTCCGTGCACGTTTACAAACGCCATTGATTAGAATAAAATAGACGCGCTAAATTTCGTTTTTGTTTTTTTTTTTTATGAAAGAAAAAATTTATCGAACATTTATCTACATAAAAACAAGAATAATATTGTAGAAATTGTATTTCTAAAGATGCATGTAATTCATATTTTATTTTGTAGACAATAAATATTCAGTAAGATATACTAAAAACGTTTATTAATTCTGAAATGTGCATCTCAGCTATTAATAATCAGTAGGCTATGTATTATGTTATAGTTAAGTCTTAAAATAATAATTTCGAATTATGCTATATTTTGGGCTCTGACTTAATTTAACGATGGCCCTATCAGTAGTAATGGCAGTATTTGTGCTTTTTTTTTAGCCATGTAGTAAAATAGTACTATTATTATGAGAGTCAAGAAGAAGTAGTAGAAGAAGAACAGGAGGAGGAAAAAGAAGAATAGCTTTTTTTTTTTTTTATAATAATAATAAACGTGTTGAGTATATTGATATTGATTATGCGATGAGCTTTTTTTTATATCTTTCGGTGTGACTTAAACATGCGAATTCTCAGAAAATAATTTCTAATTTTATTATATTACCACCTTTTCATTACATAGATCTTTTTCAAAACATAAGCCAAACTGCTTTTATAACATTATTATAGACCCATTAAACACAAAAACTGCTCTGGCTTCGGGGGCTTCGCCCCCGACCCCACCGTGGCCCCAGGCACCTGAACCCCACCAGGGGTGGCGACAGGGGGGGGAGACTCTACA
>NW_022711091.1:0-745 GCF_011630105.1 Anneissia japonica
GGAGTATCGAGAGACCGCCCATAGAGGGCGCCTAATCAAATCACAGTGTGTCAACACTGGCGCAGTTTAATTCCAAAAACAAAACTAAAAATCTCAATAGAAAAAATTATTTTAACGGAGGGCTTGCCTAGAATCAAGACCCTATTACGTATGTCCACAGCATGCATACGTGATAGTGGTACCACTGCTTATTCGTTTACCAATGGTAATTTTCTGTTTATTCTGGGTTTATACACCCAAAATGCACATCTGCGATTTATCGGGAGTTTTCAATGTAGGCCCTGCTTTAGGAAGCTTATTGTTGTAGCTTCTTCGGTCATTTCATTACTTGATTTTTAGTCAAAAACATTATGCAGTGCACAGATGCCAATGTCTGTTTCTTTATTAAAGCTTGAGGGTGACACAAGGGTCCATGGAAATTGATAAAACTCATCATTTGCCTAATACCTTAGGTCTTCCGTCAGAGGTTAATAGTTTTTTGAAAGCCGAGTTCTGCACGAACCGGTAGATCATCCGCGCATACAATACCAGTAAGAACCCTATGTAAATTTTTCCAGTTCTCGCCCTAACACACCCTAAGATTTTATTATTCCATGGACGTAACGCTGCTGTTTATTCCACCAATCAAAAATACCAATGACAGCAACTTTATTCTGTACATAAGCCCAGACAGCAGCCCTAAGGGACCCACAAGGGTCTTATATAGTAGCAACATGATAAAATCAAGCAAAGAGAGACATGAATG
>NW_022711092.1:0-560 GCF_011630105.1 Anneissia japonica
GTTAGAGTTAGGGTTAGGGTTAGGGTTAGTTTTGGGGTTAGTGTTAGGGTTAGGGTTAGGGTTAGGGTTAGTGTTAAGCAAAGTGAGATAGGCTGAAACAAACACTATTCCATTGAAAGTTTGAAGTTTATCGTAAAAGTACTCGAAATATGGCGGAAAGTCAAAAATTTGCACTAAGTGCTCAACTCGGCGAGATAAGCACTTTTGAGGAAAAAGTGACAATATTAAAAAGTTGAGTCAAAAATGTAATATTTTTTTTGTTAGGTTAGGGTTAGGGTTAGTGTTAGGGTTAGAGTTAGGGTTAGGGTTAGAGTTAGGGTTAGGGTTAGGGTTAGGGTTAGTGTTAGGGTTAGGTTCCATTGAAGGTTTGAAGTTTTTCGGAAAAGTACTCGAAATATGGCGGAAAGTCAAAAATTTGCACTAAGTGCTCAACTCGGCGAGATAAGCACTTTTGTGCAAAAAGTGACAATGTCTAAAAGTTGTGTCAAAATGTAATTTTTTTTGTTAGGTTAGGGTTAGGGTTAGGGTTAGTGTTAGGGTTAGAGTTAGGGTTAGGGTTA
>NW_022711093.1:0-180 GCF_011630105.1 Anneissia japonica
AAAGTTGAGTCCAAATTTTTTTTTTTGTTAGGTTAGTTTTGAAGTTTTTCGGAACAATACTTAAATATATGGCGGAAAGTCAAAAATTTGCACGAAGTGCTCAACTCGGCGAGATACCGTAAGCACTTTTGTTCAAGAGTGACATTTTTAAAAACTTGATTCAAAACGTAATTTTTCTTT
>NW_022711093.1:197-623 GCF_011630105.1 Anneissia japonica
AGATGTGTACTGAAACACACACTATTTCATTGAAAGTTTGAAATTTTTCGGAACAGTACTCAAATTATAGAGGAAATAAGTTAAAAATGTGCACTAAGTGCTTGATCTTGATTGAGTGAAGCTTCACCTATAAATTTGATGAAAGGTATGAAGCTTTGATGAGTAATTTGTGTTTTCTGGTGATGGGAGATCGAATCCACTATTATTATACATTATTATATTATTATTATTATAATACTGATAATAATAATAATAATAATAATAATAATAATAATAATAATAATTGTAATAATAATAATAATAATGATAATGATAATAATAATAGATGACGTAGTTGACATGGTCAACACTTCTTAACTTGAACAACTTGAAATATAATTCAATGAGCTTGATGATCGAAGTTTTGCACTGTTGGTTCTTCCTTTT
>NW_022711094.1:0-543 GCF_011630105.1 Anneissia japonica
TTTGCATCTGGACAGCAGCCAAACAAGGCATCCTGTTCAACTAGTGATTTCTATCAATTAGTTTACAATGCTACACAACACCCACACTTCACATAAAAATGATTACTATAGCTACAATTTGCAACCTGTTTGCATATTAGAAAGTCAAACTTCTGAATTACACTATACTACAGGACAAAGTGGTGGTATATTACAATATTATAATTGGGTGTAAATAACAAGAATAAAATTCATAGCCTTGGAATGGGTAAAGTTTGATAAAAGAGTTACTAGATACTGTAATATCCAACTATTACTATTATAATTTCAGACAAAACGAAGTATTGATTTCAAATAAATAACGGAAGCACAATTTTATACCATTACAAGGATCATGGAGTGTTATTTGGTGTGTTTTAAACCTGAGGTTCACCTGCTTACTAATTACTACTTGTTTGTAGATTACAAGACATTTACAGCTCATATCAAATTGATTGTTTCTTACCTGCACTTCACTGACACGCATGTAGATACCTCGATAGTTACTTCCCATGTCAAAATAGA
>NW_022711095.1:0-2521 GCF_011630105.1 Anneissia japonica
ATAATTTTGAGCATTTTAAAAGACTTACGCATGCGTACACGCACGTCTTGACGCCCGTGAGCACGAAAATGTCACAAAGAGTGACTCCTGACTCTGTCAGGAACACAAAATATGTAACAACGCGTAATTTCCAGCTTTAATATGTGCTGTGTGCGTGGAAATGAAGGTACGGCGGGTAAATTATGGAAAGTTTTGAATTGCCGAAAATGACCCGTAACGTTCTTTAAACTATCTGAATAGTAATATGGAGAATTTTCAAATTTTAACAGACACGAACGTCACCATGTGTGCGTGTATAGTAATAGCACACGAAATTAAACATTGTCAAGTGTATTTAAAACCGCCTGTTAGTCGGTAATGCCACACGAACTTTCCCTTTTTATAACCTATATATATTTGTCTGATAGCGTCGAAATACAGTCTGCCGCCCTCACTCTCTTCTATTTGTGTACATCTTTTAAGAATGAGAGATAAAAGGGCTCCAAAAATTCATTTTTTTTTACCATGATGGCGTGATCAAAATGAAAAATAAAGAGACATGTCTTAAAGAGAATTGATTTAGCTATAACATACTCACAGGTGGGAGACAATCAATCAAGATAAGCGAGTACGTTCAAACGAGTATAAAAAGAAATAACGTCATAAATAAAAATTCAATTTTTTCTTAATTCAAATGGCAATATGATGACGTCACAATGTCCGATCAGCCATTTTGATCTCTAAAATCATATTTACAACTTATGTGCTTTCAAAATATGTAATAAAAATTGGGGGTCACCTTTCAACCTAAGGAGCTATAACTGATTAAAAATAGGTCTGATTTTACCATAATTTCACTGTATAGGGGTACAAATACGCGCAAAGATACCTATGTTTGATGCGCACCTAGGGCATTGCTATTGGCCAAAAGATGACCGAAAAGAAAGGAAGTTTGCGAAAACAATGTCAGGAACCCAAAATATGTGAAAAAACATAGTGTCTAGCTTTGGTATGTGCTGCGCGCGTCAAAATGCGCGCGCGTAGTGGAAAATTTAAAAAAAATTTGAAATGCTCAAAATGGCCTAAAACGTGCTCTAATTTAGTTAAAAAGTGATTTCGAGCCTTTTGAAATTTTGACGCACGCGTGCGCGCGCATTATGTAACGCACGCATAAAATTAGTGTACAGTACATCCAACATTAACCCGAAGTTAATGCTCACTTAATACGATTTCGAAATGGCAATTGGTTAGGCTGATATGATCGATAATGTAAAAACTCAAAATTGCACGTACATGACGTCATGCATGACTGAGCGCGTTGAAAAGCTTACCATGACTATTCCAGACCAAGCCAAATGTTCGCTAACAGCGATTGTGCGTAAACTCGTGGCATTTTTTGAGATATCGTGCGAACAAAAAAGGGGAGAAAGAAAGAAGAATAAGAAAGTTGAAGATGATGATTCCGTACAATAACAATAGGTGATCCGCTAACGTTAGCGGATTACCAAAAAATAAAGGGACACGTCCGAAGGAGAATTGATTTAGCTATAACATACTCACAGGTGGGAGACAATCAATCAAGATAAGCGAGTACGTTCAAACGAGTATAAAAAGTAATAAAGTCATATATAAAAATTCAATTTTTCCTAATTCAAATGGCAATATGATGACGTCACAATGTCCGATCAGCCATTATGAAGTAAAAAATCGTATCTACAACTCATGTGCTTTCAGATTATGTAACAAAAATAGGGGGTCACCTTTCATCCTAAGGAGCTATAACTGTTTAAATATATTCATGGTTTTATGAATATATAAATGTTGACGCACGCGTACGTGCACGCTAAAAGGCGCGAATAGAAAATTAAGGTATATAACATTCAACCTTGACCTGAAGCTTATGCTCACCTAATATGATTGGGAAATGACGAATGGTTAAGATTATATGGGGCCATCAACGTTTTGAAGAAAGAGAAATGTGGGGGTCAGAAAAAAAAAATTTTTTGACCATGATGACGTCATCAAAATATAAAAATGGGTCAAGTATATGAAAGAGAATTGTCTCAGCTATAACATACTCAAAGTTGGAAGACGATCGACCAAGGATAAGCGTGATACGCTCAAATGCGTATTTTCAAAAATGACGTCATAGCTATAATTCACTTCCTTGAATTCAGATGCCAATATGATGACGTCACAATGTTCGATCAGCCATTATGAAGTCAAAACTCGTATCTACAACTCATGCGCTTTCAGAATATGTAATAGAAATTCGGGGTCACCTTTCAACCTAATGAGCTATAACTGATTAAAAATAGGTCTGATTTTAGCATAATTTCACTGTATAGCGGCACAAATACGCACAAAGATACCTATGTTTGATGCGCACGTACGGCATTGCTATTGGCCAAAAGATAACCGAAAAGAATGCAAATTTGTTAAAAATAATGTCAGGAACCCAAAACGTGTAAAATAACGTAATTTCTAGCTTTCGTACGTGCTGCGCACATAAAAATGCACGCGCGTAGTGGAAAATTTTAAA
>NW_022711095.1:2771-2968 GCF_011630105.1 Anneissia japonica
GATTGCAATATGGTGACGTCACAATGTCCGATCAGTTATTATGATATATAAAATCATATCTACAACTCATGTGCATTTAGAATATGTAATAAAAATTGGGGGTCACCTTTCATTCTAAGGAGCTATATTTGATTATAAATAGGCATAATTATTAGCATATGTAATATTTGACGCACGCGTACGTGCACGTTAAGACG
>NW_022711095.1:2978-5879 GCF_011630105.1 Anneissia japonica
GACGCGCAAACAAAAAAGTAAGATACCTAACATTCAAACTTGATCTGAAATATAAGCCCATTTAATATTATTCAGAAATGACGAATGGTTAAGATGATTTGACGTCATCAACGTTTAAAGAAAAAAAATATACTTTATTTCTTGTTTTTTAATTCAGATGGCAATATGATGACGTCACAATGTCCGATCAGCTATTATGATATATAAAATAATATCTACAGCTCATGTGCTTTCAGATTATGTAATAAAAATTGGGTGTCACCTTTCATCCTAAGGAGCTATAACTGATTAAAAAAAGACCTGATATAAAGCATATTTTCAATTTGACGCACGCGAACGCTCGCGTTATTACGCGCGCACAAAAATATAATGTACATAACATTTAACCATGACCTGAAGTTTATGCCCACTAAATATGATTCAGAAATCACGAATGATTAAGGTGATTATTGGGTCATCAATGGTTTGACAAAAGAAAGATAAGGGGGTAAGCAAAACCCTATATTTTGACCATGATGACGTCATCGAAATGTAAAAAAGTGTACGTGTATGTAAGAGAATTGACATAGCTATAACATACTCAAAGTTGAAAGAAAATCGACTAAGAGTAAGCGAGATACGCTCAAATGCGCATTTTTTTTAAATGACGACATCGATAATATTCAGTTTGTTGAATTCAGATGGCAATATGATGACGTCATAATGTCCGATCAGCAATTATGACCTATAAAATCATATGTACAACTCATGTGCTTTCAGAATATGTAATAAAAATTGGGGGTCACCTTTCATTATAAGGAGCTATAATTGATTGAAAATAGGCATGTTTTTGGCCTATTTTTGCTATATGTCGAAAAAAACGCGCACATGTGCTTTTATGTTCTATGCGCGCGTACGGCATTGCTATTGACCCTAAATGACCAAAAAAGATTGGAAATTTGTGAATACAGTGTCAGGGACCTAAAACATTTAAAAATACAATATTTTTAACTTCTGTACGTGACGCGCGTGTAAAAATGCGCACGCGGTGCCGAAAATTTTAAAAATGTTGAAATGCTCAAAATGGCTTAAAACGTGCTCTAATTTAGTCAAAAATTGATATCGACCATTTTAAAATTTTGACGCATGCGTACGCGGGCGTTATGAAGCGCACGCGATAAATGAGTGTACATTACAATCAACCTTCACTCGAAATTAATGCTCACGTAATACGATTTCGAAATGTCAATTGGTTAGGCTGATATAATCAATTGCGTAAAAAACACAAAAATGCGCGTAGATGACGTCACACGTTTCTGGTAACATTGCAAAGCTTATTGTCACTATTCCAGGCCAAGCCAAATGTTTTGTTGTAGTCGTTTTGTGCGTAGCTCTCGGCAAATTTGAGATATCGTGCGAACAGTTATTTGTCAGAATGTAGAATAAAAAAAAAATCGTCACTGAGGACGAGTTCGGTGATCCGCCGTACATTGACCCTCATAAAGCTCACGCGGTGCTGATTGAAAAGTGTCATATATGCTAAAATATGCTGTAATTAGGTTTTTAAAAAAGAATAATTTTAAGCATTTTGAAAGATTTACGCATTTGTACACGTATTTAAACATCGGTACGCGCACGTCTTGACGCCCGTGAGCACGGTAATAGCACAAAGAATGGCTCCTGATATGAATAATGTGTCAGGAACACAACGTATGTAACAAACGTGATTTTCAGCTTCAGTACGTGTTGCGTGCGTGGAAATGAACGTATGGCGCGTAAATATGGAAAGTTTTTGGAATGCTGAAAAAACGTTTTTTAAACTATCTGAATAGTGATGGAAAATGTTCAAATTTTAACAGACGCGCACGTCACGATGTGTGCGTGTACAGTAATGGCACACGAAATTAAACATTGTCAAGTGTTTTTAAAACCGCCTGTTAGTTGGTAAAAAAAATGTAAAAGTGTCAAAGGTAGGAAAGAGAATTGCCTCAGCTATAACATAATCAAAGTTGGAAAAAAATCGACAAAAGAATAAGCGAGATACGCTCAAATGCGCATTTTTTTAAAATGACGTCTTCGATAATACTCAGTTTGTTGAATTCAGATGGCAATATGATGACGTCATAATATCCGATCAGCCATTATGACCTATAAAATCATATGTACAACTCATGTGCTTTCAGAATATGTAATAAAAATTGGGGGTCACCTTTCATCCTGAGGAACTATAACTGATTAAAAATAGGTACATTTTTGACTCATTTTGACTGAAAATAGGCAAAAACGCGAAAATACACACGTATCTTAGATGTGCGCGTACTGCACTATTATTAGACGTAAAATTATTGAAAACGAATGTAAATATGTCATTGCAGTGTAAGAAATTCAAAATATGTCAAAAATTGTAATTTGAATCATCTGCACAAGCTGCGTGCGCGAAAATGCGCGCGCGACGTGAAAATTTGTGAAAAAGTTGAAATGGTCAGAATCACCTAAAACGTACACAAATTTAGTCAAAACGTGATTTTGAGCAAATTTAATTTTTAGCGCACGCGTACGTGCGCGTAATGAACTGCAATTCGGACAGTACTGTATATATGGATAGTACTTGACATGAAGTATACCTGTGTAAAGTTCCAACAAAAGAGGCCTAACGATGGTGAAGTTATGATCAATCAAAAAATTTGCTACGTAAAACGCAAAATTGCGCGTAGATGAAGTCACGCGTGACTGATCACGCTGAAAAGCTTATTGTATCGATTCCACCCTAAGACTAATGATTGTTGAAAATATCATGTTGATCGGTTAAAGTAATCTTGAGATATCGTGGTCACAAAATTTGACACAAAGAAAGAAGAACTAGATTTGAACTCGTCACTTAGGACGAGTTAGGTGATCCGCCGCATTTTGACCCTCACGAAG
>NW_022711096.1:0-757 GCF_011630105.1 Anneissia japonica
CCCTGTGTTTATCAGACGGTTTAAAGGTAGATTTTTATTAATGTTAATCTAGTTTTGCTCGACTTGGTTTTTGTTTTTTGTTTTTTGTTTTTTTTTTTTATAAGTTGTGAGTTCATAATTATGATCCATCCTTATTTATGTTTGTGTTTCGTTCAGTGGAGTGACGATGGCGTGGGGATCTGTGGATTTGTGAGACTGGGTCACCCAGTGGTGGCACCAGCGGGGGGTGGGAGACAAATTCCCTCGTCGGACAGGCTTGTATTTCCTTTCGTCCGACGCCACAACGATGCCGTCAATTTAAAAATTATTATTTGCCTTTGGTATCCAAATAACGTTATTTTGATTGCCAATCGTGGTGGTCTAAAAGCACAAGGCGCTAATGCACTTTAATACTCCACCCTAACCCTAACATGAACAATAACATAGCAAGACTACAATTGAGGTTAAGGTTAGGGTTAGGGTGGAGTACTAAAGTGCATTAGCGACAAACACAATTTGGACCATGCTAAGCCCTGAAAATTCTCCTGTGAACACTACCAATTTGGAACCAGAACCGAGGCCTTATAGTTGGTCCCTTTGGTTCGGATCACACGTCGAACATGTGACCCTTGTAGGCAAATTTCTGGAGCCACCGCTTGGTCCTTTTTAGGTCTCATTCCGTAATTTCATAGTGGAATTTTAGATGTGCTCGTTTTTTTTAGTAATGTTTGACTTTGTTATTTTTAACGACGAATAAAATGATATAATATCAGTGGTG
>NW_022711097.1:0-639 GCF_011630105.1 Anneissia japonica
ATAAAATATTATATATTATATAAAATATTATATATTATATAAAATATTATATATTATATAAAATAATATAAATATATAACGTAAAAAGCTATGTTATTTTTGCTAAATAATAAGTTAACAGATGGCGCCTCATATTATTCCAGCGATAAAAGAATACAGGCTTTTATTTCAACCGCATTAGGAATCAATAATCGACGGACACAATAAAACAACCTTATCACTGAAAACCGAGCAGCCTAAGACCAAAAGTTGCAACTGCAGAATACCTAATGATTGCCCCATGTCTGGCCGTTGCCTAAATAAAAGTGTTGTCTACCAAGCCACAGTCGCAGCTAACAACAAAACAGACCAGACTTATGTAGGACTCACAGAAAACGCGTTCAAAACCCGGTACAACAACCAAGATGTGTATAAGAGACAGGAATGGAAATGCACTCCAGTGTATTATTATTAAAAGACAATAACATAGACTACACTATTAAATGGAAAATTCTCAAGCAAGCCAAGGCATTCAACCCATCATCTAAAAGATGCAACTTGTGCTTATGGGAAAAGTACTTTATAATATGCAAGTCCCCATGGCTACCTTAAACAGGAGAAACGAACTTATCACAGCTTGTAGACATGCTAACAAATATC
>NW_022711098.1:0-607 GCF_011630105.1 Anneissia japonica
TGAACTGATGAACATGTCTAATAACTAAAATAATTGTAGGTCACCAGATTGCTGAAAAAAAAACAGAAAAAAGATTGACATTTCGGTCAAATTACATCAACTGGCATTTGTTTAATATTTTGTTTAATATTTATAATCGTTTATTATATAAAAAGTATTAATGACAATGAGCGATGTCTGTCTCTTATACACATCTAGATGTGTATAAGAGACAGACTGTTCACCAGGATTCCCATGAAAAATTCATTTAACCAAAATATGGAACAGCAAATTAAACTTACATTTCTATACTGTCGATGAAAGAGATATTTAATGAAAACTTGTCATATTTGGCCCAACTTTGACAACCAAAATCAGCACACCGTTCACTCTCGATAGTTGAAAAACAACATGCTTTCTCATTTAACAGCTGTCTCTTATACACATCTTGTAATAGTATATTCAGGCCCTGGGGGTTCGACCAAACCCCCTTTTTCAGCGAATCCCACTTTGACAAGAGAACCCTCCTTGGATAGAGAACCCATTATGACTTAAGCATTTACAATTTCTGCATTTTACAATAAATATTAATGTTTAAATTTACTTAATTTCAGTGTTTTTTTCATTT
>NW_022711099.1:0-41834 GCF_011630105.1 Anneissia japonica
AAAAACATATTCAACTCTGTTGTCTACGCTCAATTCATCCGTATCAATCCAATTACCTGGCAAAAACACATCAGTTTAAGATTCGAGCTTCTGGGCACAGGTAAAACTTATCTAAGCATGCAATCACTGTATAAACGTAAGATAAGAATACACATACTTTTACAACCATTGATCATTGTTGTTGTCACTTGTTGTGTTGGGCTTTAGCCCATGTTATCAGATTTAGTATTCTTACCTTCAACTATTTGTCTCATAGGATAATGTTAATCAAAAATATCTAAATATGGTTTTTTAATAGCCATAGTCAGTGGCGTAGAAAAGTATTTTTCATTGGGGGGGATGATTGGCGTGTTAGCCAGTGTTGTAACAGCCGCGGGGGTGGGGACTACCCCTCCCCTGACGGTTTTTACCGGGCTGAGCAAGTCGTCGTACCGGACTGGGTAATAAGAGAAAAGAAAGAGGGGAGAGGGAGGGAAAGAGAAAGAAGAGAAAAAGAAAAGGAAAGAAAAAGAAAAAGAGAAGATATCATAATGACCAGACTCACAACACCCTGCAACCCCTTCTCCACTTCAAAAACTGTCTATGCTGCCCGATGGCGTAACCACTGGGGGACAAGGGGAAAATATCTTTGAAATCTTTGAAAAATCTTCCCCACCCCTTTATAAATGCCAATTTATATTATTTATATTTATTTATATATAAAGGCCAATTTCCTCTAATAATTGCACATTAGGGAGTTTTGATCAATTCCAACGAAATTAGAATTAAAAACGACAAGGGAAAAATACCCATCTTTGGAAAATCTTTCCCCACCCCTTGACAAATGCATCCTCTGAAAGTGCCTAAAATTCTCAAATTCTTTGCTCGCATTTCTTGTTACGGTAGGCTAATTTTCTCTATAAATTGCACATTTTAGAGAGTTATCATCAATTCCGACGAAATTAGAATTAAAAACACAAAAATATTTTTTGCGCTTCGCGCGCATTTTTAAGACTTTTTTAGGTTTATGCTTTTAAGTTATTTAAACACATAATAGTCCCAAACTCAAGAAAGATAAATTTAAGATAGATCGTTTTGACCTAAAAGAAGGGCCTCAATGTGTATTGATGGTGAAAGAATATGTTTGTAATAAATAAAAACCATGATGAAAATGCTTATATTTAGTTTCAAACACACGTGTGTGGCCTATATTATAAATAAGATAAGCCCTATGTTGTATTGTTTTCTATATGGGGAGTGGGGTGGGGTGGGTATGGTAAATTACTAACCGGGAAAATAAATACCCACTTTGACCCAACCCCTGTTACGCGCCTGGTGTTAGCGCCAGTGTGTGCCTTGTGCGGACAGTGGATGTGCCCCCCTCTGAAGCTGGAAACCTTGTTTTTGCAAAATAAATTGATGCAATTTGCTATTGTAGGCCTAATCAATAAATTCCTCATCAACCGATATAACCTTGAACATTCTTGGAATTGACATAACATTAATGATGTCGTACACACCCTTCAGTGTGAAATGTGGCTCTCTTTGCAAGCACATCTAACATTTAAGGAAAGAACAGCTTAGATTGGTACCAGATAAAATAATTTTGTTATCAACCTTAATACATTATGCTAATTTTCATCTTTGTAAGCGCATAAGACACTGCAAATTATTTCTGTGACAGTCTTTTGAGTGTGTAAAGCTCCATTTTATCCCATACATAGTCAAAATATTGGGCTGTTCTTGGCAGTGGCATCGAGAGGGGGTCATGGGGGTCGCTGCCCCAGGGCCCGTGTCTACTGGGGGGACTGGACCAAGATGAGAAATTTTCGGGGTAAGAACAAACTCTCCATAGGGCCCAAGCTTAAGCCAGGATGAAAACTTTTGTTCACATGGAATCATATTCATGTATGTTCATTTGGACAAATAGGGTCTTAGGAGGAGACTTAATTTGGGGAGCGGCCGCGTGGGGGTCCCAAGGGGGGCCTATGTGAGGTGTTGCCCCAGGGCCCTTACTGGCTCTCGACGCCACTTGTTCTTGGCGGTGCTCGGGCACCTGCCGCGGGCTATTTTCTCGGAGCATCCACCCCCTTGTGGTGTTTGTACGACTGGAATTGTATTTTAATGTGGTTGTTTTTTATTTCTACGTCTTTATATTTAAGTACATGTTGTGGATTAGTGGTGAGCACTACCTCACTTGCTCTTGCACACAGGTAGTAACAGGTAAGGAATAGAGCCTTGTATAATTTCAACTCGTATGCATTGGTCGTTGTGAGCTGTAGATGTAAGATCAGATTCTGCAAAATCTCTGTGGTTATTGGGAGGAGTGGTTCGCGTTTGTGTGTTGCAACTGAACATTTGTCAGCGCCACAATGTATGATTGCTATTAACGGCGAGGTGGTTGGGTCTGGTAGTTTGTCTTTAATTTTATGCATGAAGGCTATAGAACTGAGGTACAGTATGTTCTGATTGTGAAAAATGGTTTAAAAAGATGGCATACAAAGAGTGAAACATGTTTTGAAGGCATATGTAGGTATATGATGGGTAGTTTTAAAATCATAATGAATAGTTCCCAACATCTTCAGTAAGACTTCCTTGTTCCGGAAGTTATTGATGCTCACTTAAGATTTTTTTGACACCAGGTATGTGCTGCGCAGTTAAATGTATATTTTGTATGAGCAGTAATACCAATGGCCTGATTATGTGCATGACATTTGCATTTGAGTTGGTTTTTCCGTTGATATGATAGACATTTGGCATGTTGTCAGTATGGAATACAACTTGTGTATTTGCCAATTGTGTCGCAAACAGTGATATCATGAGGTCCACAGGGTATAATTCTAATACCATGATATCCAAATTTTTCCAGTTGTCTGGCCATGTACCGTTTCCAACTGGTGTTGAATGTTGCCTCAAATCCTTTTTTTCGATGCGTTGGAATAGAAATGAAGGCAGGCAGAGTCACGTTAGCCACCACTAAAATAAACTAATGAGGCAAATTAAAATTCTAAGGAATAAAAAAGAAAATATTGTACTTTTACTTTTACATACCCTGACTGGATATTTATATATTTCTTATATTTGAAGATATGCTTGCGCTGATATTCAAGGGAGACTGTATACAGGTATGGCATGACGTCTTGTTTACTTTTATTTCATTCTCTATGTTTACCTTCTTGTCATAGAAAGGAGATTCATTCCCCATATTTCCATTCCACAAATTAAAACTTGCTCTAATACAAAAAGGACAATGTTACTTTATTGGTGATTCAGCCATATTATAATGTTTCTTTAATAGCAGCTATTTTACGTCATGCCATATTTACAATCGGCATAAGCATAGCTACCCAGTATTTTCTTAACTTTTAATTACGTCACTACTGTAAATAAGATACTGGAGTGATGACGTCATATTTCACTGCAAGTCCGAACGTTTGTCTTGTTTTATTGTTTTCTTGCACCTGATCTAAATAACCTGAACGGCTGTCATCTGGCATAGCACTTGTTTTCTGGTTCTATTGACCAGCTTTTCAAATGACAGGTGCGTCGGCCCGGTGACTCTGATGCTTGGTTATTCTTGGCTTGAATTAGTGACAGTCACTACGGTATTAAGTTAGTTTAATATTTTCCTAATTCTCCATGTGAACATGTTGTAGGCTCAGCTTTGAGTTCTTATCATTAATCTTTCGCTTTTATTTTTTTATTTTGTTATACTTTGAGATATTGTATATCATTAATATGATCAATTTAAATAATGATGACCATGATGAAAACATCGAAGAAACTAAGCATTACCAGATTGATGATTTCAATCGTAGTTTTAAGTATTCATTCAAAGATGATTATTTCTCTATACTAAGCCTAAACTGTCGCAGTATGGTAAACAAGTTTGATGACATTTTACAATTGATTTCCTCTTTAAATCATAATTTTTCAATTATAGCATTAGAAGAGACATGGATCTTAAACAATTATATTATACATTATATGAAATCCCAAATTTTACGTTTGTTCACAAAGACTGGGTAGGACGTAAAGGTGGCGGACTCGCCTTATACATATCAGATAAACTAAGTTTTGAAATACGTGGTGACCTTCCATTGATATTGTCCAAAGCTGAATCTATATTTATTGACGTTAAAGTACATAATAAGATAATATCATGTGGTGTTGTATATAGACCCCCTGATACAAATGAGCAAACCTTCACTGAACAGTTATCATTAGTTATGCATACAATAAATAATGAAAATAAAATAGCATACATTAGTGGGGACACCAACTTATATATAAGCCAACACATGACAGATAGCAATATAGCTTCTCACCTAGACAATCTTCAATCTCAGTCTTTTTCCTTTCTCATAAACAAACCAATGAGAATCACAGAAACTACTGCTACCATAATAGATAATATATTTTCAAACTCCTATCAAACACATTCCATTAATACTGGAATCATTTATTCAGACATCTCTGATCATTTCCCCATATTTTGTATAGACACATCCGAAAAGCACTACAAAAATAATGACAATAAATATGTATTTATACGTAAAAATACAAAATATAACAATGATTTTTTTAAACATGAACTACAAAAGCAAGAATGGGAAGATGTTTTAAGTTCAAATAACGCAAATCAAGCGTATGGAAACTTCTCTAGATCATTACAAACATTGATTAATCAATGCTTTCCCCTAAAAAAGTGAAACTTAGAGTCAATAAATTACAATCTCCTTGGATGACCGAATCGATTGCAAAGGCAATCCAGACTAAAAACAAGTTATATAGTAAATATCTAAAAAAAATCATCGAATAAAAATAAAATTAAATACACCAGATATAGAAACGTACTTACTAATATAATTAGAAAAAGAAAAAAAGAATATTTTAATAATAAATTCAAAAAAATAAAAATAATCTGAAAAGAAACATGGAAGGCCATTTATCAACTTCTTGGTAGAAGCAAAAAAACCTAACATAACGACTGACGTCATATATCATATTTAGAGGCCGCAATAGTACATTTCAGTTTACTAATGTACAATTATCAATTAATAATTCTGTACTCGAAAGAGTAACTCATATAAAATTTCTAGGAGTTAATCTTGATGAATTTCTATAATTTCATAACCATATTGATGCCATCGCAAATAAAGTCTCAAAGGTAATAGGAATCCTGAACAAATAGAAATATTTTTTACCCTATTCAATTATGTTACAAATATATAAATCCATAATTCTCCCCGACTTAACATACGCAATAGTCGTATGGGGCCCCTTCAATCTAACAAAATTAAACAGGCTTCTCCAAAAGAAAGCACTTTGAATTATATGCAAAGTTCATTTTCATCATCCTTCAAAACCACTATTTTTACAAACTAATACATTAAATATATTTGATCTCTATGAAAAGCATATGGCAATATTCATAATAAACAGCTTCCTATTACCTTTAATACATTTTTTCGCACAATTGAAGATACACATAACTATGGAACCAGAAATAGAAAAAACTTTACCACTGTATTAATGAAAACAAAAATGGGACAAAACAGTATCAGCTATAGAGGCGCCAAAATATGGAATGGCTTAGAACACAATATAAAAAATCTACAAAGTATTAGTTTATTTAAAAGAGGAATACATAACAGACTACTTAACAAATATAGATAAAACTGGTAATCTTTACTTTACTTGGTCGAAATTTTACTTTTCTTTCCCTTGTATTTGTCATATTATTACACTTTTTTTAAGAATCTTGATTTATAAATGAATCGTCTTCTATTATTATCTTTTTATTTTTATTTTGTAGTTATTATTGTTCTTACTTTGTAGGGCATCAAAACTTAAAGCTTGCTTGTAATTGATGCCTTTTCAATCAATCTTTGAATTGAGAATTGTAAAAAAAAATATATATGATAAAAGAAATTGATTGAATAAAAATTTATTGTGAAGAGTAAGAGATTGCATCTCCCTAAGTGTGATATGGTCTGAAAGAGCCCATTATCAACTTCCATCTTATACTTGCTTAGTTTCTCTTGTGGCAGCCTAGCCACCATGGATCTAGTGTCTAGTTCTATGCCTAAAAAGGTCAATTTGGTTGTTGGTTCAACTGTTTTGTCAGGGGAAAGGGGGAGACTGATTGATTTGGCTAAGGCTAGAATGCTGCTTAGAGACTTTTGGCATGTCTGCAGTGTGTCCCCTATGAAGAGGAAGTCATCAAGTACTTTTACTATATTTTTGCAATCCAGTTTTTTAGTTAGAATCCATTTTATCCCATCTGAAAATGGATTCAAAAATTTTACAGGAAGAGCCACACCCTTGGGGTAAGACCTTGTCGTAGTATAATTTTTTGTCCCATGAAAATCCGGTGAGATGGTACTGCGTAGGGTGTAGGGGTATTAGCCTAAATGCATCTTTTATGTCACTTTTTGCAATGTAAGCAGGATAATTAGACTTTTGGATTGCTGTTGAAAAAAAATTTTTTTTGTTGTGGAATATTATGGTTAACAGATCGCTCATCATATGGGTATGAGAGATTATGCAATAGTTTTTAAATGGTGGAGAAACAAATGGTCCCGCAATTCGCCCAATCGCCAGTTCCCTGAGTACCATATTATTGATAATTTCAGGTTTGCTTAGTGCAGTTGAAGAATTTCTAGCTGTGAAACCATTTTCGGGACTTTCATAGTGTAAATGGAACCCATGTTTAAATCCATTGACTAAGTGATCGCTTCCATCATAACTGTTGAGGAGGTTGGCTAGTTTATTTACTGTTATTGGTGTGGGGAGCTGGGAGTCTTTGTTGTAATTTGTATGTATTTGGTGGCGTTAAAATTGTTGATGGGGGATTATACTACGGTTGATGTGCACCTTTCTTGCACAAGAAGTGGGGATGTGGTCGGTAGTCATGACATTTCCAGCACTTGTGGGAATATTTACATTGTTGTGGCCTTAATTGTACACCTGTGTGATCGACAATGATAGATTTGGCAATATCCAATGGGTGTTTGTGTTGCAAAGCGAGGGCGGTAGTAGGTTTTTCTGTTGCATGTGTCATAGGAACGAAAATTGTTTTGGGGACGATAGATGTGCTGTGTCGCCTGTTGCGAATGTGTTAACAGGTTGTGTATAAGGTCACCCCGGATTGTGGCCCAAGAGCATGTGTGTTCCCTAGCTCTTATAAATGCCTCGTTATAAGATCGCCAAGTGTTGGGATTGTTTTTCATCATGAGTTTTATCGGTTTTGCATAGGTAAATATATCTAGCATGTCCCCTGGGTAGAAACTAAGGTAAATAGTAGCAAAGTCATAAAAAACAATGGTCCACTCATGTTCAGATAGCTGGCGCTTTCTGGTCTTTGGCACCATTTGAAGACCGCCATTGTATTGTAAGGTGTATGTATCCCTTTGTTCTGGATTGTTCTAGAAAATCAACATACTTGTGCTCCTTTATCTTTGCCTTAAGTTTGTCTGAGACTAGCACACCAGCCTTGATACCCCAGTGTATCTGAGTGGATTTTCTGCTGCATCGCTTTCAGCTATTGTAAGTGGGAGGACAGTTGTGCTAATCCCCCCATCTAAGTTGCGATTGAAGTTGGCTCAGGGGCCTCTATATAGACTCAGAGGATTGTGTGCTATTTAGTAAGCCTCCTGAGGACGGAAGTGTATCGTCATTTCTGTCACCCTGGATGGGCCGCACTTACTTATGTTATTCACCGCATTAGAAAGGCTGGTTATCATGTTCTGCATTTCATCAAGACGATCTTACTAGTTCTGAGGCCAGGTGATGTTCCTCGTGGAACCAAGATTCGAGAGGTCGAATTACGTCCTCTCTAGTATCAAAATAGAATTGTGTTTGAACACAATTCTCAATTATCTTGTCCATCTCACAACTCAAGTACAGAAATTATAGGTTGTACTCGACTCCTACTTTTGTCATAATCTTTAATCCTTTGTGCCACTTTTTGGGGTCATTAGTGGTAGGGTGGGGGCCTGCAAGAACCTTATTAATATTTCATTCATAAACTTTTTTCATTTTAAAATAAACAGTAGGAATGTTGTATAGTGATGCATGTGCAACATACATTGTCCAAATAATTTCTTGATTTTGATTTTGTGACATCCTGGTGTTTTAGCCTAGTATCATTAAATTAAAAATATAGGTCTTTTTTTTCGGATCTTCGTTTTACAGACACCCATATAGAGCGTCTATAAGACAAAAACCTTTGGTGATCTTTGATATTCTTCATGTTATTTCCATGGAGATGATGATGGGAAACTTGGCAATGGTTTTATAATTATTTCGAAGTGTTTCCAAAAAGGTAATTGAGAAAAAAAATGGAGGTTTCATTTTTCAGGTCTTTGGCCTTCGTTTTGTAAACACTCATATAAGGTGTCTGAAAAACGAAAACCCTTGATAATTTCACAAACAGACGTCCAAATAATCTCGTAAATTTGATTTTGTGATAGTCTGATGTGTTTGTTAAAATTAAAGAGAAAAAATGTGGGTCTTCGTTTTTTGGGTCTTCGGTCTTCGTTTATATAAGGTGCCTATAAAACGAATATCCTTAGTAATCTCTTGATATTCCTCATTTTATTCACATGAAATAATAAAAGAGGTACTTGGCAATAGTTTTATGACGATTTCGAAATACTTTCAATAAGCTGGGTGAGAAATAAACAGAGGTCTTGGTTTTTTATGTCTTCAGTCTTTGTTTTGACAACTATATACAATCATATAGGCTGTCAATTAAATGAAGACACTTGAAAATTTCACATATAGGGTGTCTATAAGTAAAGACACTTGAAAATTTCAGACGTCCAAATATTCTCGTAATTTTTTTTTTGTGACAGACCGGCCTATTATCTATAAAATAAAAGAGAAAAAAAAGGGGTCTTCATTTTTGGGGTCTTCGGTCTTGTTTTTATAGACACCCTATTTGAGTGTTTAAAATTATGTTCCTTTACTTACTACAAACCCCTCCTACAATCCTAAAAATGAGGATCTGGATAAATGAAATGTTAATTCATCGCAGTAAAACTATTAGTTTTATTCCACACAAATTATAATGTGTTTTTTTGGGGTTTTTTTTACTTGTGGATGTATTTTTTTCTAGTGATACTTTAATATACCACTACTTAACACAATGATTAAATTATTTCCCCATAAATTTCAAGAAAAGATTTTAATCCCAACCAAATAGAATTGAAATTATAGCTTCTTGAAGTCTTCCCCTAACATTCTGGAAATTCTATATCCGTTTTTTGGTGAAAAGCAATGTTGATAAACGATACATTTATTTCATAAATTGCTCATTGTGACAAGGCCTGATTAAAATTAATTAAATAACTCTACAGATTCATTAGCTCTTGGAGTTGAAGATGGTACTGTCCATTTGACAGCATCCAGCGAATTCAATAATGATTTGAGGGCTGATCGAGGACGGCTTAACACAGTAGCAGGAGGCTCTGGAGGCTGGGCAGCAGCAACTAATAACCTAAATCAGTGGATTCAAGCCGATCTTGGTGCTATAAAAGGTGTGATTGGAGTAATAACACAGGGGCGCAGTGAAGATGTTCAATGGGTCACATCATACAAAGTAAATTACAGTACCGATGGTAGCAACTACTTACCAGTATTGGGATCGAGTGGCCAAGTTGAGGTATGTTTTTATAATCAATTTATAGATTATGCGACAAGTATCATAAGACGCGGAATGTATGCTTAACGTAATCACATTACTTTTAGAATTTCAGTGCAAACTCTGATTCTAACAGCGAGGTGAAAAACATATTCAACTCTGTTGTCTACGCTCAATTCATCCGTATCAATCCAATTACCTGGCAAAAGCACATCAGTTTAAGATTCGAGCTTCTGGGCACAGGTAAAACTTATCTAAGCATGCAATCATTGCAGTATGGTTTTAGAAATAACATTCAACCTCACATGCTGTAATTGATTTGGTTTATAAAGTATTAAGTGCTTTTGAAAAAAAACAATATGCAATTGCAACATTTATGGTTCTATCAAAAGCATTTGATGTTATAGATCACGGTATTTTATTAAACAAACTGTCTCACTACATTATTCAGAAACTAGCTGAAATCCCGAAAACAGTATGTTTGTATTAATGGCACAGAATCAAGTTTAAGAGAGACAGATATTGGTGTACTACAAGGCTCCCTGCTGGGGCCACTATTGTTTCTCATTTACATAAACGATATTTACAATTAATGTACTGCAATCGATATAATTAGTTTTGCTGATCAACTAGCATCAAATGTGATCTCAAAGTGCTGTGTAACTTAATTAACACTGAATTAGGGAAACTTAATTGGTTTAGGGCTAATAAGCTTCTCTTAAACACTAGCAAAACAAATTATGTTGTGTTTAATAGGCCACCACAAAAACATATTAATCTTGACGAATTGACAATTATATGTCTTATATGTAAACGTTATGCACATATCCAATGTACTTTTGTGTGCTCTGAGTGGTATTGTGTACCATGTAATGCTTCCTTATTTGCATTTAACCATAATCTAGATGATGAGGAATTTTTACATGAAATTAATTATAACTTTAAAAATCAACCTGTCAATTTTGATAAATTAAATCAGCTGAGTATTAACCCTTTTGATTTAGACTATAATGTCCCATCCAGTTGTAGGTACCACCTTAGTGATAGTTTTAATGACTTGGTGTGACACATTGACACAAATTTTAGTTTTATTCACTTTAATGCTCGCAGTCTTACTAAAACTTTTACAGAAATATTTGATTATCTCCAGACTCTAAATCATAACTTTACCATCCTATGCTTCACTGAAACTTGGTTTAATGCCTATACTCCCTATACATTGTATAATATTCCAGGTTACAAACTCATTCATTATGATAGGCCAAACAAGAAAGGTGGTGGTATTGCACTTTATTGTCGTGAGTCGGACAAAGATGTCAATGAGTAGATCATAGACGGAGTACGTTGTTGAGACGTTTATTGGAACACAACGGAAATGTGAACGAAATATACAGTAAAATAAGAACCAAATAAAAGAAAAACCCCTGTAACACAAAGAAACAGAGAATAGAGTAAATGTATCATATGCCTCAGCAATATATCGCATAAAACAATGTCTCAAATTATCTCAATTAATCAGTATAAACTTCTTAATGACATGGCTCTCAAAGTTTTTACCTTGATCTGAATGGATCCGATCCGGCACTCCGTAACATGAAAACCAATAGTCTATCAACATCTTCGCTACGCCCTTAGCTGATTGATCTTTGCTGGGAACAGCAACAGCAAGCTTTGAATATGCGTCAGTCAGCACCAGAACATCTTCGAAACCACCTTTCCCCTTATCCAGCTTAAGAAAATCTATAGCGACAAGTTCAAGAGGTCTAAAGGCTAGTAAGTGGCGTAGAGGTGGTCGAATACTAGGTGATTGTGTCTTACCTACTGCGCATCGGAAACAACTCTTGATGTGTTGCTTGACACTTCTTCTAGCTCCCGGCCAATAACATCTGGAGTACAGCAGGCTCAACGTTCTAGATACTCCCTGATGGCCCCACTGATCATGTATCATCCGTAATATTTCGTCCCTCATGCATTCGGGGACAGCATATTGCTTGATTTTACCATGGATTGCATCATCGGAGAAACGGTATAACACACCATCTTCTAGCCTTAAGTTAGCCCACTGCCTCAACCAACCTTGCAATTCTCGGATCGACTTGTCATAGTCCTTGCCCGGTGCCCAGTCATCTCTTTTTAGTTTTAACACCTCGCTGAGGACAGGTGAATTGCACTGGAACTGGGATAGTTGTTGCTTGCAATACGACGGGAACACGGCTGGGTGACTCATTTCCACAGTCACTTCTCTTACCATTATCACAGACTGGAGCTCCCCTTTAGGTAGACTTCCCATCACACTGCTAATTACTTCGGCAACAGGGACAGTTCTGCTCAACGCATCTGCGCATCTGTTCTCCCTACCAGGTTTGTATTTGATGTCTAGGTTGTAAGTAGCCAGTTGCGCCACCCAACGATGCTCTGTGGCACCCAGCTTAGCAGTTTCCAAGTGTACGAGCGGGTTATGGTCCGTGTACACTATGCATTTGTTGTTGAGAAGATAGGAGCTGAACTTCTCGGTTACCGCCCATTTTAATGCAAGGAGCTCAACTTTGAAACTGGACAGATCGTTGTAGTTTCTCTCTGCTCCTCTCAGACCTTGGCTAGCATATGCAATTGGATGCTGTCTCCCCTTTTCGTCAGGCTGCATCAGGCATGCTCCCAATCCCTTAAACGAGGCATCCACTTCTAGAACAAAATCCCGTTGGAAGTCAGGATAAGCCAGTACTGGAGCAGAACTTAATGCGGTCTTCAGACGCTCAAATGCTTCATTTTCAGCCTCTCCCCAATGAAAGTTCCCCGCTTTTACCTCGGATGTACGCCTTGTTTTTCCTACTAGTGTGTGTAGAGGTGCTGCAATTTGTGAAAACCCATTGATGAATCTCCTATAATATGATGCTAGGCCTACAAAGGAACTGACCTCCTTTCCTGTTGTTGGTGTGGGCCACTCTTTAATTCTACGGACTTTCTCTTCTGTCACTTGCACACCTTGTTCGTTCACAATATGTCCAAGGTACTCGACTTGGTTCCGGAGCAAATCACACTTCTTGCCTTTTAACTTTAGGCCAAACTCCGCCAGTCTGCTCAAAACTCTTTCCAAGCGCACTAAGTGTTCTTCGAGGGTTGAGGAGAAGATCAAAATGTCATCAAGATACAAGACAAGCTCAGTTAAATTCATGTCTGCGAATAAAAATACCATGACTCTTTGAAAAGTATTAGCTGCGTTACTTAGACCTTGAGGCATTCTAAGATACTCGTACAGACCCCACGGCACCCTGAAAGCTGTTTTCTCGATGGATTCTTCATCCATGACGACTTGGTAGTACCCGTGAGCCAGATCAAGAGTAGAAAAATACTTAGCCCCGCCTAAGATATCCAAAACCTCATCTATCCGTGGTAGGGGAAACGAGTCCTTTACAGTAACGGCATTCAACTTACGATAATCAATACATAGTCGGAGTGATCCATCTTTCTTCGAGACAATAACTATAGGGTTGCATAAGCACTTTTTGAAGGCCTAATAATCTGCTGATCTACCATCTCCTGGATCATCGCTTTCACTTCCGGAACTTTGTGAGGATGGATACGTCTGAATGGTTGTTGAATTGCTTTATTGGTAGTCAGGCTAATAGAGTGTGAGATAAGATCACATTTACCAACGTCATATAGACCAGTTGAAAATGCACCGGGGTATCTATTCACCAGCTCTGTTACTCTCAACCTCTCAGCTTCATCTAGGTGATTAAGATTTAGGCCTGGAGCTACTTCCTCACACTTACGAATAATCTTGCTAGTCATATTGGCCTTTACAGATGGTATTTCGCTGCCAGGAACTGTTATGATTTCGTTGACGTGCACCTCCAATCCACCAGTTACCTCCACCAACTCCGCTTGCTCTTGTTGGTCTACCCGGTGTACTTCACCTATAGTTGTATCTTTCATCAGCTTAACATGATGCTTCTCCGGGTTAGCTACCATAACAGTGACAGCTCCATCTTCAACAGCCCCGCATCCCTCTACCACTTCAGCATGTTTACTTCCTACAGTTGAACTCACTAACACATTGCCCTTGAGGCTACCAACTAGGCAGTTTATCCTTCTAATGCTGCAAGCCGGTATAGTTACGTTTTCAGCTAATCGCAGTTCGGCTGTTTCTCTGGTTTCACTCTGGACAGATGTTCGGTTTTCACCATTAGTCTCCGCCAGTAACAGCTGTCGTACAAACTTCCAGGCGAAGTTGTCCTTCTTTGGCGTATTGAGCATGGCTAGCTTCTTTAATACGTTGCAGCCTAGCAAAATGGGGTGGTCTTGACTCCTCTTGCTCGAACCTCCCTTAGATACCAAGAAACTTGCGCTTAAACTGTGTTCGCCATACTGCATTGGAAGTTCTACGTAACCTTGTATGTCAACAGGCTCCCCATTAACACCAGTGATCTGAAGGTAAGTTACTTCTGGCGCTAAATTTCCTAGTTTTGGCTTAAGTTTTTCCTCGTAGACAGCAGCCGGAATCAGAGATGTCATAGCCCCCGTATCCAAGATACAACCAAGTTCGACTCCAGCTAGAGTTATAGTAGCAGTCGGACTGCTGGCTACCAACTTACTCTCATGGTCTTCAGTGCTAGCAATACTGCCTACTTCAACATTGTTCAGGTCTGGCCTTCCTCTAGTCGCAGCACCTTGTAATTGTGGGCAGTCCCTCTTGAAGTGACCATACTGTCTGCATTGAAGACATCGGAATTGGTTAGTACAATCTTTCTTGTGGTGTCCTTTCTCTAAGCACTTGTAGCACGTAAGGGGCCTTCGTGGCATCATACCATTGCTACTTGCACCACCATCCGACTGACGGTTCAACTGCGCTTTCACTGCTCTCAATTCTGCTTTCAGCGCTTCCATCTCATTACTTTGTGCGTCATTAACCACTTCATGTACCTGTACTCTCTTCTTCTGGCTTTCAAGATTCCTAAAGAAATCTAGCGTTTCCTCTCTCATTTCTTGGAAAGACCTATCCTTGTATGCCATCTCTATTCTACGCAATTCTCGTTGGACCCATGGTTCCCTTACTCCTCTGGTAAACCTCTCTTTCAAGGCGTTGTCCTTTAGGCTTTCTAAGGCTGTTCTCTCAACGTCTGTCGTTGCCGCCTTGGTCATCCTCTGATATATTCGCATCAGGGCTCTGCTGTAGTCGCCTAATGACTCGCCATCTAGTTGAGAACGACTATGAAAAGTACTACTCAGTGATTGAACAGTATTGATCGGCGCAAATAGTGCTTCAAGCTTCTCTATTATCCTCGCACTATCCCTCTTGACATCATCACCATAGCACAGGATCTCATCTTTCGCTGCTCCACCTAGATGGGCCAGAAGCGAATTAGCCTTGGCTTCCCCAGTCAGATTATAGTGGGTAGCATAACTATTGAAGTCATCTATCCACTCCTTCAAGGACAGCTCCCCAGACTCTCGTGCAGATCCCTTAAACTTGGATTGCTTAACAGGCGGTGGACCTCGTTGTGTGTTTAGGCCTTGGAGTGCTGTAGTCAGCGCCTGTATCATGTCATTAATCTGCGCCATCCTGCTATATTACAGTGGGAAAAAGAAACTATGCACACAGCAAATATGTGATAAAGCAAAAAAAAAAGAGTTCAAAACATATCAATCAAATCAATAAAATAGCTTGTAAATCAAATTATGCAATAATATCTAAATCTGCATTCAGGGGTCTGGTATTCTTCTACGGTCAAATTCGTCTCCGCACCACCTCTAAGCTTGCAGTACCAAGAACTTGACTCGTCGCATCTGCTCGTAGATTCAGTTCTGTTCCAGTTGCATCCCACCGCTGCCACCAAATGTTGTCGTGAGTCGGACAAAGATGTCAATGAGTAGATCATAGACGGAGTACGTTGTTGAGACGTTTATTGGAACACAACGGAAATGTGAACGAAATATACAGTAAAATAAGAACCAAATAAAAGAAAAACCCTGTAACACAAAGAAACAAAGAATAGAGTAAATGTATCATATGCCTCAGCAATATATCGCATAAAACAATGTCTCAAATTATCTCAATTAATCAGTATAAACTTCTAATAATATCTTTATCAATGAGCCTCTGCTCACAAGCATAATAATAATGATCATATTAAAACAACAATACAGTACTCATTACTGTCTCTCGTGTCATTACTAATACATCATTCTAATTATAAATCTCATGGTTAACTTTACTTTAGGAAGCATTCCTGTTATAAGTTCTTATTGTAAGTTAACAATTACAATAATCCATGCAAACGCATCAACTAGTACACAGGGCCTAGAGTATCTGAATTACTCTAGCAAAATAATCTTAAAGCATATAAATAATATAACAAGAATAAATCATAAACAATTGAATTATAACCGCACCTGCAATGCACTCCTATGGCACTGTTATATCAGGCAAATAACCTCTTGTTCTCATCAATGTAGAAATCGGAAAACTTCGGACACAATATCAAACTCTGCAATCGGTTACAATCTGTTTTTCTTCTCTGCCCATAGACACGTCTTGCCTCTCTCGTGGCAGGTTCTCAACTTACTTAGCTTGTTTAAAGACGACGCGCAAGTCGTATTACACAGACGCTAAGATAATTAACACTCCGCGAATATCCAAACAAAGGGACATAAACAGTATATGAATATCCCTCCCCAAAATAAAATAGACCCTAAATAAAAAACGAATTCCAGTCTCTGACATTATATAACAGATAATATCAATTATAAGTATAGACCTGATCTCAGTAATATTATTAATGATGTTTGTGAAACCCTCTGTATTGAAATTGAGGCAAAACCAATAAATATCATTTTATCAGTTATTTATAGACCACCAGAAAAGTGTGTTAAATCATTTCATAAATGTATTTCTTTATTGTTGGAAGAGGTCAACAAAGAAAATAAGGCTTTTTATACATGTGGGGATATCAATATTGATCTCTTAAAAGCCGACTCTCACAAACTAACATCTGATTATCTTAGTACTTATTTTCATCAAATTTGCTTCCCATTTTAGATAGACCCACTCGCATAACTAAAACCTCTGCTTCTTTAATTGATCATAATATTGTAACTCACCTGTTCATAAATTCAAATCTTACTCTACTGTGGCATAACTGATCATTTACCGATATTTTGTATTTCTTGCAAAGATAAACCATTTATATCAAGTAGATCTAAATATACATATAGCAGAATAATCAACGACAATACTATTTATTCTTTATTATCTGAACTTATGGTTACTGACTGGTCTGAAATCCTTAATTCTTCAAACAATACTGATGGAATGTATTACTTATTTTATACAAAATTTATGAATATTTATAATAAGCATGTAAAACTCCGCAAGAAAAGAACCAATATTCGTAAACAAAATAAACCATGGTTAACTAATGGGATTATTCATTCTATTAATACTAGAAATAAATTATATAAAAAGTATATGAAATCTGGTAAAGAGATCGATAAAAAATGGTACACTAATTTCGGAAATAAACTAACTAACATAATCCGCTTATCTACTAGAAATTACTTCAAAAAACAATTTGATATTCACAGAAATAATATTAAGGCAACTTGGCAAACAATTAATTCCGTGCTCGGCAGAAATACCAAATCTAAGTTTCCACATTACTTTATTAAAAATAATATGAAAATCACAGACCAGTCTAAAATTATTAATGAGTTTAAAATCGGCCATAAACTTTCTCAATCAATTAACATGTCATACATTAATTATTCAGCATTTCTTAACTCACCTAATATTCATTCCTTATTTCTTACACCAGTGTCAGAGAAAGACATTATTGACATTACTGACTTATTCAAATCTAACAAAAGTCCAGGCGCCGATGATATTCATCCAGATGTTATTAAAAAAGTTTCTCCATTTATATGTAAACCATTGTGTCACATTTTTAACATTTCATTTCAGTCTGGTAAGTTTCCAAATTCTCTAAAAATTGCAAAAATTATACCTTTTTTTAAAAATAACGATCCCCACCAATTCACCAATTATAGACCCTTGCTTTTTAAAAATTCTTGAAAAGTTAATTTATAACAGATTATTAGCATTTTTTTCTAAGTATCAGATTTTACACACAAATCAATACGGATTCAGGAAAGCACAAGGTACAGATCTTGCGGTGCTCCACATGTATGAAAAATGTTAACGCCTTTACTTGCAAAAAAACATCACACAATCGGTATTTTCTTGGATTTATCTAAGGCCTTTGACACCATAGATCATGATATTTTACTCTCAAAATTATCTAATTATGGTGTCAGATGCCTTCCATTACAACTAATAAGAGATTATTTTACAGATAGACAACAATTTACCTCTATTAATTCATTTGATTCTAACTTATTACCTATATAACCTGTGGAGTACCACAGGGTTCTATTTTAGGTCCTCTGCTTTTTTTAATTTATGTTAATGATCTCCCAAATATTTCAAAATTACTACATTTTATTTTGTTTGCAGATGATACCAATATATTCTATTCCAATGAAAATAACCATACACTTATAACCACAATTAATAACGAACTTAAAAATGTATCTTTATGGTTCAAACTCAATAAATTATCTCTTAATATATCCAAAACTAATTTTATTTATTTCAATCATAGTAAGAAATGCAACAAAGAATTGCCAAATGATATCCTTATGGATGGCCATCCAATTAAAAGAGTTTCCAGCGCAAAATTTCTGGGAGTCATAATTGACTGTGAACTCAGTTGGAAATGTCATATTGCCAATGTCACAAAAATAGTTTCTAGAAACGTTGGAGTTTTATCTAAATTAAAATACACGCTTCCATCCAATATTTTGTTATATAATACACTTATTTTACCTTATATTAACTTGCAACATTGCCTGGGCTACAACCACTGGTAAATTTTCACAATTGTGCCCCTGGGCAAGCTCTGAAACAACTAAAATTCATTGTTTATTTCGATTACAAAAGAAAGCGCTCAGAATATGCACAGGGGCACCCCCCTGGTCTCATTCCAAACCTTTATTTTATTATCTCAATACTTTGAATATATTTGATCTTAACAAGCTTCAAACAGCCTTGCTAATGTTTCGCTAATTAGCGTAAGGTCTGGTCAATCTACGTCGCTATTCTTTATACAAGTACAAGTACTTTATACAAGTATTGACCTTCATTTTAAAAACGATTTTAGAGGCGATGCTCTTGCAAGTTTTTTATCACCAAGCAAATTATTGAAAGATAACACAAATATTGATGTATTTTCGTAGACTATTTTATTGCAAAAAAAGAAGAAAATATTAAAATATAAGTATGCCTATGCAATTTTCTTAGTAATGAGTATGTGAAAAAACGTGGGGAAAAAAAATTGGCCGGGAGTCATGTTAACAAAACGGTAGTGTTGTCAAGTGTGTTAATTAATGGAAAACTCAACAATTTGTCATAAGTTTGGCTTAGAAATTATTCGAGTCAGGCAAAGTTGACTTGGGCAAGTTTAACTGTATTTTTACTTTCTAAGCTGCAAAAAACAGTCTGAGTCTGTAGGCTTATAACCTTTTCTCAATCCTTGTAGATTGATCCGTTGTAAAAATGAGTGACAGTATGGAAAGAGACACATCAGAAAGTGAGTTAACTTTAATTATTTGTGAGTATATGCAGTAAATCTTTTCAACAAAAAGTGTTCAGTAAGAAGTAATTAAATTTGAAAATTAATTGTTATGAAAAACATTTAATTATTGTATTTTAATTGTTATAATTATCAATTAATTAATAATTAATAAATTTTAATCCAATCCAAAAAAAGGAAAAGGTTCATACTAATTCAGAAAGGTTGAAGTTCAGTAGGGGATATGTATAGGACCATCATTATTTCCATACCAATTACAGCAATAATAATAGTATAATAATAGTAGTAATAATAATAGTAGTGGAACACTTTAATATTTACAATCACACATTGTTATCTACTCTAACGCACAAATGGAATCACAAGTCTGGTACAAAAGTATAATGCAATAAAATATATTAACTGCATTTCTCTAATGTGTATTTGATTGAAAATCTACATTGAAAAATGAATATAGGAATAATAAATAATTGTTGTTCTATGCTATGTTAAATTTGCCAAGATTTTCACAATTTTTTGAACAGATGATGAAAAAGAACCAGAAAATTTAACTAGCAAAAGACAGGTGAAACAGAAAGGACCTACTAACAAAATTAAGAGGGCAAAGACAGTTGAGCAATCAAGCCTAGGTATGTACTGGTCGAGTATTTTATATTTTGTAGCAGAACATAAAAATGTCATTTACTCAACAATGTATGTTTGTGGGTTTGATTTGTTTTCATTTAACGTAAATGAATGCTGTAAATTGTTGTTTGTTATTCTGATGAATTGAACTCCACTTTACGTAAACATTTTAAAGTTTAAATAATTGTTGTTCTATGCTATGTTAAATTTGGCAAGATTTTCACAATTTCTTAACAGATGATGAAGAACCGGAAAATTTAACCAGCAAGAGAAAGGTGAAACAAAAAGGACCTACTAACAAAATTAAGAGGACAAAGATAATTGAGCAATCAAGCCCATGTATGTACTGGTAGAGTATTTTATATTTTGTAGCAGAACTTTATAATGTCATTTACTCAACAATGTATGTTTGTGGGTTTGATTCTTTTTCATTTAACGTAAATGAATGCTGTAAATTGTTGTTGAACTCCACTTTACTTAAAAATTTTAAAGTTTCTACTAGAAATAAAGTAAAAAATAAATTGTTATTCTATGCCTTTACCTTAGGCATAAAAAAAAATGAGCCAGAAAAACAATAAGTAAAGTAAACAAGTTAAAAGAACAAAGTTAATTGAGCAATAAAACCAAGGTATATGTTGTATTTTGTAGCCTAACATTACAATACAATAGGTTATTACTCAACAATGCATGTTTGTCAGGGTGGTAATCTATGGTTCATACGTTTGTTTTCCATTTAAATTATGTTATATTGAAATCCACTTTTCAATAATAAATATACTTTATACTGTATATATTAATTGTTTAATATTCAAAGTCAATTGAGCAATCAAACTAAGGTATGTATTATAACTATGCAATTTTTAAATAACTCAGAAGAAACATTACTACGGATAAGGAGTGGGAGGCCATGAATCAACGTCTTGAGCTTTACTGGGTGTATTTTCAAGAATGACCCAATAAAGGTCAAAACGTTAAATCATGGTCTCCCTCTCATTATTCGGAGTAACTTTCTTTTTATGTTATTTAAACATAATCAATACATCTGGTTTTACAATTTAAGTTAGTAATAAACAATGCATGTTTTTGGGGTAACTGGGGTCCTATGAATTTTATGTTTATTTAAAATTAACTGTTTCTTTACATTTTTAGTTCCTTTGTGACCTTAGGTCACATGGAACTAATGTAATGGTTCACATGTAAAATGTGTGTATGAGATGTGACACTAAAAGAGGTCAGCATATTTGTAAACAAATAGGCTCTGAAACGGTGCATAGTGGCAGGTATACATTGTGCTCGATAGTTGCTGGGGGACATGCAATTGTGCAAGAAATGTTTGTTTTTTCGGTTAGATGAAAAATGTAGGCTGTAGGCGATAAAACATACAGAATTCGATCCAACTCGGCCACAAGTCAACTCGGCCACAGTCAACTCGGCCACAAGTCAACTCGGCCACAAATCAACTCGGCCACAAAAAGTTCGGCTGCAGTCAACTCGGCCACAAGTCAACTCGGCCACAAGTCAACTCGGCCACAATAATATTGCTGTTATTGGTGTCATTGTTATTATTATTGTTGTTTTTATTACCGTTAGTTTTAATATTAATTATTAGTCTTAGCATTAACATTATGTATTGTTTCAATTTTTGCTGATATTATTATTGTTACCATATAAATAATACAAAATTCTCGATTTTTTTAATTCATATTATTATTATATATTAGTCTTAGTATTATTATTTTAATAATAGTAATTTTAAAAATATTGTTATTGGTGTTTTATTGGTATTTTTCTCATATTATTATTATTATTATTATTGTTGTTGTTGTTGTTGTCACCACCTTTATTATCGATATTGTTACCCTATTATTACTAAGTAGGCCTAGTATTATAAGTATCATAATTATTATAATTATTACTAATTAGTATTACTATTATTATAAAAATAAACGTTATCTTTAATTTATTATTGCTGTTATTATTGCTAATATTATAACCTTCAATGTTATTATCACTAATTAGTATTATTAAAATAGATATTTAAATATCGTTATTATTACCATATTATTTCTATTAGTATTGTTAAAATAAATATTAATATTGTTGTTGTTATCACCTTTATTATCATTATTATGACTAATTAGTATTATTAAAGTAAATATTTGAAAAGGACCGACATGTCACTGGTGAATCACGTCATTGGATGCATCCTTGTCACTGACGGGTTTCAAACATATCCCCCAATGGTCGAACAAATATGAAGGACTGAAGTCTGTCACTCAACAATACCAATTGTTAATATTGTGGATAATTGATACCAGATGCTGCACCCCACCTAATTTTAACGTAGGCCTAATTCTTGGGCGTGGTTCTGAAGAAAATAGTATCGAAATGCACGCCATCGTGCATTCATTTGATTTTAGTCGGATTCAAAATAAATTTTTAACATTTAAAAAAATCATAATGTGGTTTTTCTATTTCAATTTTTTATGACTAGGTCTACAGTATGAACTCATGTTTTATGTCAGGGTTTTAACGTGAACAAAATTAAACATTAATATATGTGTTTTTCTTAATTATTAAGTTGCTTAATTTGTTAGTGTTACAATTGTCAGATTTTATTCCATTCTGTAAGTGGCGGGTTTTCTCTGTTGAATAAGAGTACAGTGTGAAGAAATGTATACAACGATCTCACGACGATGTGACGATGATCAGAATTTTACTAAAATATACTGTGTACTTCATTTTAATCATATTGAAGAAAAAGGATGCAGAAACTGTAATACCGTATTTACATTTCATTTTAATTATAAATAACTTGTGGCCGAGTTGACTTGTGGCCGAGTTGACTTGTGGCCGAGTTGACTTGTGGCCGAGTTGACTTGTGGCCGAGGTGACTGCAGCCGAACTTTTTGTGGCCGAGTTGATTTGTGGCCGAGTTGACTTGTGGCCGAGTTGACTGTGGCCGAGTTGACTTGTGGCCGAGTTGACCTACCACCAGTTTTGAGTCGTTTTTTAGTCGAAAATTTGATTTGCGCATGCGTTGGGTCAAACTTTGCCGACATTTTGTTTCTGTCTGCCTAGAAAAGTTCTTTATGTTGTTTTCGCGACTGTCAGTAAACATCGAGCAAACTGAGATAGTTGTGGCATATCGGCCACTTACTTGTGCTATTATTTGAAGGTGTTCTGTGTGTTCTATTAGTGTTTTAGTATACTTTAACGGCTAAGATTGACGGACCTGGTGTACCTAGAGGCCTAGCCTAGACACATACGTAATGTAGGCTTCTCTTTGGGCGACACCATCAGACCTGGTGTAGGCCTAGACACATCTGATATACTGTACTATACCATTACGTATTAAAGTAGGTTTTTTGGCCTACCACCAGCCTGCCGTCAAGCAATAAAAATCAACATTTTTGGAATTATTTTCCAAGAAATGATGGTTAAAAATTCTGGACAAATAAATATGCAGCATGTGATGGACGGATGAATTCTAAGGGTTGGCGGGGGCAGCATGTGATGGGCGGATGAACTTAAGGGTTGGCGGGGGGACGGGAGTTCATCAAATGATGTTTGGGAAAATAATGGTCAGAAAATACAGCATCTGATGGACAGTCCCTGGTAGGGAAGAACCTTAAAATTATGGACACATAAATTTACAGCATAGCTTCATCAAATGATGTTTGGCAAAATAATGGTTAGAAAATACAGCATCTGATGGACAGTCCCGGGTGGGGTAGAACCTTAAAATTATGGACGCATAAATTTACAGCATGTGATGGACTGCGTGTCCGGACAATTACCCCCTGGAAAATCACCCCCCGCCCTGGGAATCACCATACCTACCAAGGACAATTACAATTAATTTTCCGGGGGTAATTGTCCTAGTACTGATGGACTGACCATCTATACACATATACAGCATGTGATGGAGGCATGTATCTGATGGACAGTCCCGGGTTGGGGGAGAACCTTAAAATTATGGACACATAAATTGACAGCATGTGATGGACTGACCATCTATACACATATACAGCATGTGATGGAGGCATGTGATAGACGGACGAACATATGCCTTTCTTCAATTAATTTCCAGTAAAATAATTATTACAACTTCAAGAAAACTCGTGTTTTTATTGCATAAATTAATTTCACAAGCATTTATTCTGAAACATAGCGGTATCAATATTCTTTCTATAACAGTACAAGCCAACGGGAACCAGACGTCGAATAGAAAGTTTCAACAGCCCACGTGTGTTTTGTTGCGACATCATAAATGAAGCTGCTCACGTGACCTCTAGGACCACACTCCTGAAAAGAAGTTTATTTATTGTTTTGAGCGAAGTGGTTTCGAATTAAACTTGTTTCAAAATTGTTTGAGTGAACGTAACTATGAAATAATTATTTAAACAACCCAAACCATTGCTTGATTGTCATAGAAAAAGTAGTAGGACAGTACAGCACTGTATAGTGAGTATAATTACAAATACTAGCCCTTCAAAGCCTAGGCTAATTATTTGGGCTAGTTAGTAGGAGCATGGGCCCAAGCTAGTAGACAGACGGCGCCTGATTTTTGCTGCAGTGCGCGATCTGAACTTTTTGGGAGTAGGTTAACAACTGGTGTATAGGCCGCACCCCAAACTTCGAGGGGAAAATAGCGTATAAAATTTGCGGCTTATTCACCGGAAAATACGGTTTATGGAGCAAAAACTTGTGTTTCCTCATAATTTTAAAGGGGGCGGGAGAATTTGTATGAGGCTGGGCGGAAGGCCTTAATAATACTGTAGCTTTAGGATGGGCACAAGACATCAAGAGTGGGCGGCGCTGCCCACCTCCGCCCTGTATAACGACATCCCTGCACTTCTCAGAACCCCTGACCCCCCTCCCTCCTTTCATAAATTTCTGGATCCGCCTCTGATTTTTTTGACTGAAAATGAAAATACTGTATTACCTTACACAATCATTATTCAAAAAGATACAATAAGTTATTGCAATTCCCAAATGTACATTGATTTTTTACGTACAAAGGAACGTACGCACCCGCAGGGTTCTGGTTTTCATTTAAGAATTATTATTATTATTATTTTATGTTAGAACAAATAATGTATATATTCATTGTTTTTTTTAGGCACATGTGCCAATGGTGGCTCTTTTCCGGTCGGCGATTTTTTTTTCCGTACGAAACATTTACATGAAACTTCACTCGGGCCATCTTGGATTGACTCGAGTGAGTACGATACAAGGAACAAGATCAGACACTTCGCAATGTCATGACGCTTGAGTTTTACTATTACTGTAATTGCTCTTTCTATGTTTACTACGGTAGGCCTATGAAATCTCACGGACTTATGGGATGTACGTGTGTAACGTAACTAACTGTGACCTTCTTGGATGTTATTAAATATTAGTATATTATCTACAACAACAACAGCTAGTACCTCCTGTTATAAAGTGTAGTAAGGTACAGTAATACCAAAGGCTAGAGAGAAAGAGGCCTAACAGGCTGAGATCTTATCTAGGCCCCTCCTTTAACTAGGCCTAGGGTCATAGGCTGACACCAACATACTGACATTGACTGAAATTTTTTGGGGAAAAAATAGGACAAAATTGAAGCATGAAATAAAAAATATAGCGCATAAGAGAAATATTATTAAATAAATAATATACCATTCCGACGTTATTGAACTTGTCCAAACTATCATTGTAATGTAATTAATGTTAAATAATAATAATAATAATTTCAGCATTATTTACCTTGGCCTAAGCCTTGTAATGAAGAACCTACAGATACCGTACTATTAGGCCTATAAATAATAATCGCCCAAGGGGAATATCTTTTGTGTTATTTCCCCTTAAGGTCGTTTTTTTTAATTGTTCTCTAATTCCTCCATTGTCTAAGTTCCCCTTAAGGTACAGGTAATAATAATTAATAATAATAATAATAATAATAATTTCAGCATTAATTACCTTGGCCTAAGGCTTGCAATGAAGAATCTACAGATACTATTTACTAGGCCTATAAATAATAACTAGCCCAAGGGGAATATCTTTTGTGTACCATTGGTATTAACATAGTAACATCAATGTATTTTTAAAAATTAGGCAGCGACGTTCTCTCAGAAGTTGTTTTGTAGACGTTTATCTGTTGATGACCTTTTGACCTCCTGAATTCTGCAATGAGATTTTCAAGTCGATTCTGCCGAGACAGCTCGGTGCTTTTAACATTACGTTCGGTGCTTTTACATTACGTTCAGTGTTTTTACATTACGTTCGGTGCTTTTGCCGCACTTCAGCTCTTTTATCATTTAGTGCTTTTACCTTTCGACCCTTTCATCATGGTGAATCGGTGTTCGATCATTTCGAACGTTATGTTTTTATACAGTAAATCATTATTATTATCCCCGAAACTTAGAAATACCGGGTTGGTGTCCGGTGGGGTATAGTTTCATTGGTAGTTAAAATATTATGTTTTTGTTGTTTTCTTTAACTCATTTTGTTTTCAATAATTTTTTCTTTTCTAACTATGTATGGTCTATCATGGACTTCACGGATGAAAAAAACACTCATGGGTGATTCAAGTGTCTCCGTGTTTTGCATAAAGTATATTATTGTTATTATTATAGAATGTGTGTTATTAATATAATAGGCGCCCTATGACAATATAAGTAATTATTATGCATTGTTAGTTTTATTGTACATCCTCCGATATGTTTTATGTATAATGTGAAAATGTTTGATGTTGATACGTTAGATTTATTTTTCTTGCGTGATACGGTAATAAATAAAATTGTGATGTAAAAGAATATGCGGCTGTATAGTATACAACTTTGTTTCGTCACTTCTTGAAATATGTTTAAATTTTTTATTTATTTTCAATGTTGAGAATTGGTGAAAATGAAAATATTTTACATATCTTGCGCCTTGTGTTTAACCATTTCCGATATGTTTTATATACAACATGATTTTCTAATTAAATACATTTGTTGATTTCGTTTGATGTTTGAGAAGGTGACATGAATAAAAAGGGAATCATGGTTTCCCTCTCATTATTCAGAGTAACTTTCTTTTTACAGTATGTTATTTAAGCATAATACATCTTGTTTTACAGTTTAAATTATTAATAAACAATGCATGTTTTTGGATGTAGTTGTGAATCTCAACTGATAAATACAATAGAAATACTAAAAATATGGATTCAAAAAATGTTAGATTGTATTGTTCTCAATTTTTCTTAGGCATTTGACACAGCTCCCCATCAACGCATATTACATAAATCTCAGCTGTTATGGCATAAGAGACAATACACTAAATTGGATTAAATTATGGTTAGTAGGTAGATACCAATCTGTAGTGGTGGATGGTTATACATCCAATAAAACAATTGTTAAATCAGGGGTACCCCAAGGAACAGTACTTGGACCACTCATGTTTCTACTGTACATAATTGATATCTCAGAAAACATATCTGATTTGAAATTATTTGCTGACGATTGCATACTATTAAAGAGTATAAAAAATAACCAAGATTCCACCGACTTTCAAGATGATGAGAATAAAATTGTGACGATTGAATTTATTCGATTTATTAAAAAAAAATTAGGCTAGACTTATGCTTATGCTGTCACGGTTAACGTGTATTCGGGAATCTAAGAAGCAATATTTTTCAGTGGGCCTGGCCACCGAAAATAAATTCCACGCCCCCTCATATTTTGGTCACGCCCCCCCCCCCCCGGCCCCAGCCCCCCATTTTAATACTGCTAGATATGCCACTGCACTCCTCCAGCAAAGGAGGTTTGTCGCACGACAATCCCTCTTATATAAAACATGGCATGGGAGAACACCTATAGTACTCCCCAACATCAGCATGATAGAACAAAGTAGACAACTAAGATTTAAGAAGCAACAATTATTACATTCTTCGAAAACAAGTTCCCTTTTTTCCCACGTACAATAAGAGCATGGAACATATTTCACTGTCAAGCAAGCACCAACACTACAACATTTTCAAGTACGAAAAACATCTGAGACAGCACCATTACCATTGCAATACCCAAAAGTCAATATTGTGAAGTCATGGGTTTAAATTTTGAAGGGTCAACATTTCTGTACTAATAAAAATTAAAAAAATATATGTGTGTGTATGCATGTATTATTATATTTTTTTTGTGAGGGGTTACAACGGCAGCGTCGTTTTCTGTCACAGTCTAACGGCAGTAGACCTAAGGCACTAAGCCAAAGCAGAAGCTGCTGTTACATCGGATTTGCTGGTGTGTTTCTGCGTATACACACTACTGAAAGCGACGCTGCCTCATCATCAATTGTTGGAGCCCCCTCTTGAAGAAACAATCCAAATTATTTACTTTTTTGACAGAATCATTTACCAGTCAGATGTACTTTAATAAATAAATCTTTTATAAATTATAATACTTGCAAATCAATGATGCACACTGATGCATATACTGTACTCTAGTGGGGTCCTCTGTCAGTATTGATTCAGATGAGGCCTCTAAGTGTGTGAACCAATAACAACAAAGAAAAATGTGTATGTTGTCATGAGTGTCCTGGATAAGGCGTACCACTACTAGATGGAGGAATCATCATAATCATAGAATACAACAAGCACCTGTTGCTGAATTTGGATTTAGCAATGCACTTGTGACAGTCCATTTTATTGTAATGCATAGGCTATGAGTCCTGTAGTATGGAGTATGATTCCTGAATTCTAGATAATTCTAGATTTCAAAAAATAAAATACAGAATGACTCAGGTAGACAATTACCAAGTTCGTTCAAATCAAAGTGAGAATTTGAATGTTGACAGAAATAGCTGCAGGTTCATGTATTGGTGCGTAAAATATTTGGTGCCCTAGCCTACAAAGGTAAAACAATTGGGTTTTAAAACTTACCGATTTCCTTTATAGATTATACGAGCCTTCCAATTCATCCAATAGACGTAGGCCTTTCATGACTGCATACACATTTTTTTTTCTGTTGTCATCGGTTAAAGATTCCCTGTCTGCAAATTTTAAACATCAAATTACAAAATGAAATGAAATTTGTGATACACCATAGTACAGTATATCTTTTAGTTGGCTAGAAAAGTGGGACACACAACATTGAATGAAATCAAGTAATTTGGCTATAGAAATGTTGTTAAATGTAGAATGTCTGCCAATATGTTCTGTTTCACTAATAAAATGCTAATAGAAATTTCTTTTGTATAATTTCATATGGTCCAACAGCCGTTTCTGGACAAATGTGTGGGCCAGTTCAGATGCCGGCCAGTCGTGTGAACTCACCAACATCTTTTCAAGCAAACGCAAATCAACCCGAATCAGTGGTAAGTATCTCCATTGTATGCAAGTACAGTAAATCAATCTACATACAATGTTGTTCCACCTTTAGGTTATGGAAATTCGACTTTTTTACCCTCAAGGCGACAATTTTTTTTATACCTTGTTTAACCAACCCGGCACCCACAGATAAAGATTATTTTGAATAAAAATAATTTTATTTTTTGCCAATTAGTGTACGGCTGCCACAAAGAAAATTTCAAGAAAAAATGAAAGTTTTTCTTTATTTCATAACGCCTTTCGCTGAATTGAAAACTCCAAAATAAGATATGTATATTTCTTCCTAATTATTTAAATTTAAAGTATTCCCATTACTACACTATTTACATATACCAATAATATTTTATTTTTAATTTCTCCTTTGTATGGATGTTTTTAGGAAATATATTTGCTAAATAAGAAAACAAAACTTTATTTTCATTTCTTTTCCGTCGTTCTCTGATGATCTATAAAAAAAATAAATTTGCGAAACAAGGAATAAGAAAAGTCTGATCCAAGCATAAAAGAAAGTTTTTCAAATTAAAGCTACGTTCACATCAAGCCCGGATCTGGTCCGAAGTCCAGACATAAAATTGTGATTTGCTACGTTTTTTGAACGCTACGTTCACATCGCGAACGGGACATGGTTGTGCGGGTTAAGTACACATGAGTTTGATTGGTTCGAACCAACCAAGCTGATTGGATACAAATAGCTCTCAGATTCATTGGTCCGGATCCGCATTCCGAATTGGAAATCGTACGAATTTGATGTGAACGGTCCTATTCTTTACAACTGAACCTATTATTCACAATTTTTTCTACGGCTCCGGACCGGAATCTGGGCTTGATGCGAACGTAGCTTAAGGCACGCTGGAAAATAATTGAATTACCCATGGGATATCCTGAATATTGTTCTGTATTCAGGTGCATGACTGAGGTATGTATATGCTGTAGTATTGTCATCATTTTATATTATCTCACTACTGAGTTTTACACCGGTTTGTGTTTGACACCTGTCTATGATGAATAATTGTACATTTTTTGAAATATTTAGGTCTGGGAATTTAGAACTTCAAATCCACACACAAATTTGAATTGTCACAAAAATGTAATCATTTCTTCCTTGTAAATTTGTTAACTCTTCCAGAAAGTTCATTCAGATCAGTTGTTCAGTTCTTAAGATATCTGGTCTTGAACATTTCTCTTTAAATGGTCTTCATATCCACACTCTATTCCAGATCGTCAGCAAAATTAATCATTTCTTTCTGGTATGACAAACCATTCTAGAAATTTCATTCAGATCCATTGATCAGTTTTTGAGTTTATTATCTGGAACGTTAGCAGCACCTTAAATGATGCCCCACCAAAATTGAATAGTGTCCTCCTTCTGAAAAGTTTCCTGAAAATCAGAGATCAGTTTTTGAGATATCTAGTGTGGTTGTTGATGGTTTCTTTAATTGGTCTCCACACCCTACCCTGGTTCATTAGCAAAATAAAAAGGAACCTTCCATTCAATGTCAGAAATCATTTGAAAATGTAGTAAAGATAATGGTAATTTACTTAATTGTAGTGTAATTATTCGTAAATGTCTACAAAATTACAGGGTTTTTGAACTAAAGTTTTCAGAAGTCTGCATACAGACTATATCACTATCTTAACAGGTACCCATTTTACACATGGGTAGAGAGAAATAACAGCAGTGATTGATACATTGATCTTCACGGTTCAGCACACACACAGACTGTATCAGATTAGCTGACCTCTCCTCTATGTACTGTCTGAAGAGTACCTAGTACATGTGTTGCATTCTGAAAATAGTAAACACTGTAGTAATCAGGTTGTCAGTAACAGCATCATAATGTATTATACGTGATTACTATATTTTTTGTGCATGTGTTTTTAGACCATGCCTGAAACTCAACCGGCTGGAATGGGCCAGAATGCAACTCAGACGCCAACGGCTGATCCTGAAAAGCTTAAGCTAATTCAGCAGCAACTGGTTCTCCTACTGCACGCACACAAGTGCCAACGGCGGGAAAGCCAGGCCAACGGAGACATCAAGCAATGTTCGCTTCCACACTGTAGGACAATGAAAAATGTCCTCAACCACATGGAGCACTGTCATTCTGGCAAAAATTGCACAGGTAAGAAGAATGGAAATTGTAGTGTAAACTTTGACATTGAATTAAAGCCCATTTTATAGTATGTTCCCAGGGAAGTTCATATAAACTATATTTTACTGAAGTTAAATATTTGAATAATAGTGTTTCTGTTCTCAAGCAGTCATGTACAATATTCTCTACTTCTCGGAAATTTTACAGCTGTAAAGATCTGCACATAATAATAATAATAATAATCTATATTGCGCAAATTCCATAAAAGAAAAATTTAAGCGCGCATTACATTAAAATTGACAAGTATAACAAATTTACAATATAAGGTTCTTAGGAACAACTAAAAATTCTTGCAGCATAATGAATTAAGTCAAGTATATTCCATCACATTAAAAGTTTAATTTAACATAGACTACTTAGATATTTATTCTGGAGACTTAATCATTCATTGTTCTTCCTTAAGGTCCAGTTAACAGCCAAAACATGTTTTTAAATATAAAATAATATTACAAAATTATATATAAAAACCATTGAAATTTGGTAAAGCACAAGAACCAAGAAGAAAAAGTTTTATATTAAATCAATTTTTTTGGAGGAATGCAAAGTTACAGATTTTTTTGAACTGTGAGTATCTGGGAGAGGTTATTCCACAGTTAACTGAACCTTATTTGAATGTTTTTTACTTGACAGTCCTACCAGGTACCCATTACCTGGGTAACAAGAGAAGTAATGCAGATATAAAGTATCTTGACAAGGATATAAAAGTCTTCACCTCATAATAAAACTTCTGACTCCTTAATAGGAAGCTCAATGCCTTACTGTTAAGCCATGCTTCCACAAAATGAAACTCAATCCCTATTAAGCGTTTGCCTACCATGATAATAATGATATCACCTCTAAATTAAATACCTTATAACATAGAAAACTATATTAAATTGAAATATTGTTAATAATTAAAAAGGTATGTGGATAAAACTGGTAGATTAATTTAGTGATTTTAAGTTAAGTAAAAAAAAATGTTGGTGCATTTAGAACTACTCAATCCAACATCTTTTCAATGTTTGGTTCACTAAATTAGTAAAGAAATAAATATGCCACTTAATATTGAAATGAAATTTTAGAAATTATAAAAAACAGCAATATTGAAATGCCCTTGTATTTAGGATAAAATACATTCCAGAAAGACAAGGCTCAAAGCGTTCCAATTTTCTACTGAATTTCATGCTTCAGAAATTCCGAAAGCATAGTATGCATAATAAAATAGTATAGTAAATGACAAACTACTTATTAAGGTATTGGTACTTTTCATTGTTGTCCTGTTTGGAACAAAGGAATCTTTGATTCTCTATCAGTTGGGTGTTGATCTACAATATAGTAATCTTGATTTTGATATGCTTGAATACTAATTAATTACATCCTTGTTTTTGTGTGTGAACGACGGCTAGGTTCTGTGGAGTTGTTAATAGGAATTCATTGACTGTATCGTTGTTATTCACCTGAGCTTGCTTGTTGATTATCATTGTGTCAGTTAACATCAAATACTCATGAATTAAACTCATGCATATTCATGAATTTAGATTATAATACATATTCATAAATTGAACTCAGTGATCAAAAATCTTCTTAATGAATAATTTATCTGTATTCTTCTTTGAAAAAAAAAAAAAAAAAAAAAAAAAAAAAAAAAAATCATTTTTTTTTTTTTTCCAGGAGATAATACTTCTATAAGTATTTGTATGTCCTGTGTATTTGGTTCTAACTTTGTCCATATTGTTTTATTTGACAGTATTTTTATTATCATGTGTTTCTTATCATTATTCCTTTCTCTCAATTAGATAATAAAATACTATTTTTGTCTTCATAGTAACTCACTGTTCATCGTCTCGTCAGATAATCTCGCATCGGAAGTACTGTACTCGCAGTGACTGTCCTGTCTGCATACCTTTGAAAAATGCATCAGACAGATCGCGGACGCAAGGTGAGTTGTCTGGCTGATCCTCAACATTGTACACCCATTTTGTTGCATGCAGTGAGAATGTATAGAAAGACAAAATGAAGCATAGCATTGATGTTGTATAGACAGCTATGGCATAGGCTCTAGAAAATGTTGTACCCATTAATGTAGGATTGTACTTCACATTGTTCTATTTTTTTTTTTTTTTTTGGTGGGGGATGTACGTTTCAGTGGTTGGTGTTTATATTTTGTGTGTGTTTATTATTATTATTATTATGTTGATTAGTTAATAATGTTTATTTTGCAAATATCCTTGAAAACACAGTACGATACTTTTTGTGTAATTTACTCTTTTGCGAATGTAGCCAAACAGTTTTTGTGGCTACTGAAAGTAGCTACTATGCCATCGAATGGTTTGCCGAGGTAAGTGGTTGTGAATCTCGGTACCAGTCGTCACCCTTGATCACAAGCCGACTACCAATCAACGCTCATAATAATTTCTTCCGAATATTTCCAAGAAAATACGAAAGTTTACGAATGGAGGTTGTTACGACAGTTACGAAAATTACTCGACACTCAGCGGATCCTTTTTAGTTTTATGTTATGTTAGGTACCTGCCTCCACGTTTTTTTTATGTGCGATGACAAAAAAAAGTAAGTTCTTTGTAGGTAGACGATGTTTGATTTTACTGAATTTGACAATTTTAGGCCTAGGTGAGCTACTGATTTCCATGTGTTACTATTAGATAGTATTATTACTAAATGAAAATTTGTTTTTGACGTTTCATTTCAAGTCTTTTTCCGTGAGTTTCCGTTTTACTAGGCCTAAAAAATAATATGCTGATTTATCATTGGCCCGCTGGTGGACCGAAAAAATTTTTTCTTGTGCGTCGTCGACTCAAACCTTTGCTAGAACTACGCCTAAGCCTAGTAATACCATTTATAACGAACTAGATAGTAGCAGTCTGGCTTAATTATAAACTAATACTTTAGGCCAAGATGTGATTTATACAGAATCTCAAAATATTCAGCTCTTCAAGGATGGCATTCCAGGGAGAGGAGAGCCTATTCATGAGATAGGACTAGACCTAGCCCAATTTTCAGTAGTCGTTATACAAAATTATTATTGTTAATAAATAAATATAAATATATAATAAATATATGGCAAAAATATAAACATATAACAAGAAAATATGTGAATAAATTATTTAATTTTTCTATGTAATATTTATGCTATTAACTACAGTATATTAAAAATTATTAATGCATTTTATACAAATTAAAATTAATAATATAAATAAAATGTAGACAAATGTAAATACTTATATACATACATACATATAAAGAAGTAACAAATATATTACAACAATATAAATATATTAAAAACAATATATTACAGTAACATAACATATTTAAAACATTAGAATAAATATAGGCCTATATATAATATTAAAATAATAATAAATATGTTTATATATATATACATATATATATATATACATATACATATATATATAATATTATAGTAACATAAAATATTTAAAACAGAATATTGTATCTCCAGTTAAAAACAAACACAAATCAGTACTTCAAATTTAAATTACAAACCACTGCGGACAATTTTCAAGAAATTTTTTTTTCTGCTTCATATCACACTGAATTCCACAACTATTGAAAACCAGTCCAGTGAAGATGAGGGATTTTGGACCAATATTCTTTATAATAATAATAATAATAATAATAATAATAATAATAATAATAATAAGTTACATTTATATAGCGCATATTGCACATAAACTCGAACATTAAAATAAAGCAGTTGGATGAGATACCATTCCAAATTTAGAAATTTATCAACCCAAGACATTTTTTGTATTCGATTGTAAGCAACACTGAAGTCGTAACCATAAAAGCTAAGGCTATATAGCTTTCAGGAACCAAAAAGTTCAACACAAGAAATAGGCTAAAAATATTACAGAATGTATGCTGATTAATCCATCGTGTTCAGTACAGACAATATTTTGAGAAAATCTCATTCACAAAATTAAACATCCAGACTGCAGGCAAAAATGTTTGAAATGTTGAATAAGTTGTCAATTTACAAGTGATAAAAAGTTTTAAAAAATATGTTTTCTGTAATAAACTCACTTATAATTAAGATAAAAGCCTTTATTGCTATCTTGTTACAAAATCATGGATTCAGATTATATAGTTTTTAATTACTCTAAATGCTAAAAAAAAAAACAAAAAAAAAAGCCCCGTCGTGGCTCTTAAGAGTATATCATTCTTTGAGAGTAATGTTCTGTCCACACTCCTATTTACATTTATGTGACAAATGTCATGGGTGATGTGACATGTCCATATATATAGGGGTATATCACACAAAATTGTAGAATGGACAGAGCCATCCTGACAGTTAAAAGTCAGTACGTGATGGATGTCACCTCACTACTGTTTTTTTTTTGTTTTTTTTTTGTAATTGTTAATTTTCATGTTGTAATTGATAATTGTTTACATGGCAGCAAATAATTTCCTTCTGCTGAATCAACCAACCTTCACAAAATCAATGATTATATTATATATATTTAGTTGCCCTGTTGTTAAATGAGGCTGTCATTAATCCAGCTATGGGACCGAATCCACTGCCGAACTCACATAGAATACCATACTTGTGTCCAGGGTTTGTACGCGTCCTTAAATTCCTTGAATGTCCTGGAAAAGCAAATGAGCCTTTTCCAGTACTGGAAAGTCCTGGAAATTTAAGATTGTCCTTGTATGTCCTGAAAAGTTGATCATTAATTACAGTACTACAAGTTGCTTAGTAACAGTAAATTGAATGAGAAACGTTCCCACAAGTGGGTTCCCGCAATACTCTTGAGAGAATCAGGTCAAGTCTTTGTACGCCGCCAATTCAGGAATGTTATCAAAGCAGAAAGAATGTCATTACTGGAAATGGCCGACTGGCTTGTTCAGACAAACTTGTGCGATTCAGTGAATGGAGTTGTTCGCCTATGTTTTAGTAAAGGCGGTGCTTTTTTGTATATTAATTATGTTTGCATTTAATTTTAATTCAGACGTTGATAATCATAATCGTTAACTTTCTTGACATCTGCTATGATGTTATTTGCTTTCTGTCCTGTGTTATAAACAGTACAGTACTGAAATACTAAACTTTCAATCAGTTGAAAAGGTCTTGTCGCAGGTGCTCAGCCCTGTGAATTCGCTTTGGGTAATTCATCAATCTTCAGATGTGCACACTTGTTCAGCACGAATGGCCATGTTTTGGCCCTATCCAGCGCAAGGCAGTTAATTGACAATTAAAGTTCTACAGTTATTTTCTTAGTGAATGGTGTTTAAAGGGTGTTTACTGTCAGAAGTTCTTGAATTTAGGGAAAGATATTTCGTTATTTATGTTCCTGAAGTTTAAAAAATCATTGAAAAACAATGCTGGTCGGCAGCAGATCAGCGCCGGTAGGATGGTGCCATACGTTAACATTTTGCTGTAGAGTAGATTGTAAAAGTTGTGGCCTTCAACTAAGACCTAATTATAATCGACCTAAATATTAATAATAATGTCCAATAGTAACGAATAATAATAACTAATACAGTATAGTATAATGATGTGTTGAGAATAGAGCATAACCATTAAATTAATTAATAATACTGTATAGTACATCATTCGTCTATACAACATTTATAAACACCTAAATATATATGAAATGAGATGCATTAACGTCTCCGCAACGTACGCCCATCGAAGGCTATATTGTGTTACTGTATATTTTTGCTGAATCGACCATCCTTCACAAAATTAATCAATGATTATATTATATTTACTTAGCTGCCCAGTTGTTAAAGCAAGCTGCCTGTAATCCAGCTATGGGACCGAATCCACCGCCAAGCTCACATATGAACCAAACGTTGAAGTTACAGCAGGAACCTATTGCACGGACGTTGTATCGGCAAGGATTGAGAAATACAGGCATGACGCCAAGTAAATATCAAACTTAGTTTTGTTAATTAGTATTGTCTAAACTTTAGCCTCACTTTGAGAGTAATGTTCTGTCCACACTCCTATTTACATGTATGTGACAAATGTCATGGGTGATGTGACATGTCCATATACAGTACCTATATATGTGTTGAACTTTTTGGTTCCTGAAAGCTATATAGCCTTAGCTTTTATGGTTACGACTTCAGTGTTGCTTATACACTCGAATGCAAAGAATGTCTTGGGTTGATAAATTTCTAAATTTGGAATGGTATCTCATCCAACTGCTTTATTTTAATGTTTAAGTTTATGTGCAATATATGTATATTATATAAATGTAACTTATTATTATTATTATTATTATTATTATAAAGAATATTGGTCCAAAAATCCCTCATCTTCACTGGACTGGTTTTCAATAGTTGTGGAATTCTGTATATGTCAACTTCGCCACAGCTGTTCGCTGAACAACAACCCTGGACAGGCGGTAACCCACCCCGCGGCACCTAAGAACCGAGTTATTCGGGCACGCCGGTACCACAAAAGAAACTGTCACGTTTAAGCAAAGATAAGACCATTGTTGTACGCGCACATTTATGTTGCCGAGGCGAGAATTCTACTTCACTGTAGGCGATCACCCCTGCCTTACTTTACCGGTACTTCCTAATACTCGTGGGAATTCCTTTGCTTACAATCAAATTTTACATGTGTGAGAAAAACTTAATTTCCCACGAGCGTGAGAAAAAGCGACAGGTCCATCACCTCCGAATTAGAGTTTTGATAACACTTAATATACACTCAACTAACATGAAAGTAGTACAGCATATATGTTTTATAATCTGTCGTAAAATCGCCGATATTTTACTGTTAAGCTATATGTTGTGTCCTTGAAAGTTAGAAAATTTTAACCTTGAATGTCCTGGAATTGTCCTGGAAATGTGCTTGTTTAAAAACGTACGAACCCTGTGTGTCGTCACGACGCCAGGTGGCGCTCTCTGTTGTCAACAGACGTTAATTACATATATATATATATTCACAACATATACATACACAGATTATAAAAGGCAGCACTCTGAGACTAACTTTGATGTAATTTATTCAACACAGCTTTCGCTGGCAGTCAATGCCAGCTTCATCAGGTGTGTGAAGTAAAAAATTGAAAACAAAATAGAAAAGAGCTAATGCATACATAATTAGCAAAGGTCTCACAATTAACCAATTAGCAGTCGGATACAATGTAGTATATAATGATCAGACAACATATACATGTAAAAAGATATTTATACTCTTTTTATTTGATATTCACATTTATATCACTTTTTATATTTTATATCTGGTACTGCATTTTCTGGCACTTCGTGTATTTATTTGTTATCGCTTTTATCGCTTCTCCTTTTTTTTTTTTAACCTACAGTATTATAAGTCTAATCTGCCTGCTTTTTTCGTGTGCATAATTATTTTTCATTTATTTTTTATTCTTTCTACAATTCTTACATAGGCGTATTTTTTTCATATAGTACGGTCCGTCATGTGACGATGCCTGTTATAATGAATTATGCCATTGTTAAAAGTGTTGCATCATACACATATAATAATAATTTATTGGAACGTAGACTATTATAACAGTGGTACAGTCAAATGACAGTAACATTAGGATAAGTTTATTTTATTTATTTATTTATTCTGTCTTTCTACTGCATGCACTTTCAGTACTTGTGTACTGTTTTTCAAAGTGGTACAGTTTCATAAAATACAAAAGTTAAAAGAAAAGTAATTAAAAAAACATACATATATATATAGATATCATAATAAAAGTGATTAAGAATTAAAAGAGTTTTTAAAAAATATAATAGACATGTTCATGAAATTTGTTGTTGTTTCGTGTGGAAGTTCATTCCACAACTTTGTTGAACGATACAAAGAAGTTCTCTTGCCTTGACAGTTATTCCATTGTGGTACAAAAAGGTTATTATGAGATTGACTACGTGTACATTTTGAATGGGATTCGATATTAAATTTAAATTTAGATGATAAATAAGATGGTGCATACCCTTTTAAACATTTAAAAGTCATTAAGGCTGTCTGTTCATTCCACCTTACATGTAGTCGTTTCCATGCAAGTGAACTTAACATAACATCAACGGAAGTATAAATATCAACAGACAAAACAATTCTACATAATCTGTTCATTTGAACTTGTAAACAATTAGAATTTATTGAACATTGCAATTTGACCAGACACAACAACAATAATCATAAAGAGGTAATACTAAGGACTTGGCAAGCATTTTAAGAGTATAGGGTGGAAGTAGGTATTTTATACGGCGGATGACACCAATACGCTTAGACAAATTTGAAGATAATTTATTTATGTGGTCTTTCCAAGTTAGTACAGGATCAAAAGTTACACCTAAGTATTTAAAAGAATCAACTCTTTCAATAATATCACCATTCAAATTAAGTGAAATATCTTTAAATTTAGGAAGAATATAGTTTGTTCCAAATAACATTAATTTTGTTTTCTTTATATTAATAATTAATTTATTTTCATTGAACCAGTCAGCTATTTTAGTCAAACAAGAATTTAGTTCTTGTTGTAGAGTGACTGGGTCAGATGAGTTACAAAGTATAGTGGTGTCATCTGCATACATAACAACTTTACAGGACATTACATCAGGTAGAGAATTTACATAAATTAAAAATAGTAAGGGACCCAAAATAGATCCTTGTGGTGCACCAATATTGAGATTCATGAGATTAGACTGACTGGAGTTAATAAAAACCGCTTGTGATCTGTCATATATGTATGATTTAAATATAGCAGCAGTAGCTTTACTATTGTTAAAATTATTTAGTATGAAGTTGGACATATCTATTAGTGTTGTGTTGGTAGAATGGTTCTTTCTGAATCCTGATTGACATGAGTTGATTAAGTTGTTAGTAGTCAAATAATTATACAGTTGATCATGAACTGCTCTTTCTATTAATTTTGAAACTATTGGCAAAACAGAGATTAGTCTATAGTTGCTTGGTTCAGCTTTATCACCATCTTTGTAAATTGGGGTTATTTTGGCTTTTTTCCATTCTGAGGGGAAGATTGAAGAAAACAAAGATAAATTACATATAAATGCAAGAGAATCACAAATCACTGGTGCCGCCAGTTTCAATAATTTACAATCAAGTTCATCAAAACCTGAAGCCTTATTGCAAGAAAGTTTACAAATTTCATCAAATATATAATCAGGTGTAATAAAATCAAATTCAAATTTACTGTTAATTTTAACTTTAAAATCAGAGTTAGTACTAGAGGGATTATTTGAAATTTTAGAGGTAAGTTTATTACCAATTGAGGTAAAGTGCTCATTTAATTTATTAGTTTATTAGATCACCCAGTTGATCAAAATAGCCTTTGCGTAGGGTTTGATAATCATCACCTTATCGCGTTGAAGTGAATTCAAAGAGTATTTAGTTTGTGTGAATGTAGAGAAAGTTGTGGGTGCAGACTCATAGTCCTTTTTAATAAACAAAAAGGTGATATTATTATACTTCAGTAGGTATACATTTTTTAAACATTGTACAAATGTGCCTATTACAGATGCTTCTACCATGCATGACCCATTGAAAATGGTATGGTCTTATTATCAGATCTGAAACCATGGGCCTAGCAGAATATTGTCATTTATATACTGTCATAACTACTATATTTGTTATGTAATTACATTAAAAATACATCTACACATTCACCTTGCACAAACTAAAAATAAAAACAATATTTTATGATAATGCAAATAACATTCTAAATTTTAACTCCAAATTTAAGCTCCTTCTGCTCGACAATACAGTCGAATACTCGTTTGCCATTCTAAAGCATTGGCTTCTAAACTGACTTGCTACTAATTGATTCTTACAAAAATAACATGTCAGACATCATTTATTAACCAATCAATATGATCTTTACATATGTTGTAGGTAATAAATAAAGCTACATGTTGCCACAACAATGCCGAAAATCGGTGCAATATCAGCGGAGCTACTACAAAAAAACTTCCGGCGGTTCACCACATTTCTGCTAAAACAGGTTTTACACGGAAAAATTTGAATAACCACGGTTACAAAATTTAAAAGTCTGACAAGATTTGGCAATCTTATGGATTCAAATTAAGATTACTAAAACTGTTATCGGACAAGTAGAAGTAAAGTTATGAAGAGAAATGTGCGAAAAAATAGCGAAAACAGCTGAAAATCGAACGTTTCGAATTAAATTAAATTAAATGAATTCGCGACGATCAAATTTATCCTAACGAAAGAGCACGTTACAATACAGAATAAATTGTATCCTAGCAACTTAACTAACTGATATTATACCCCAAGGATGCAAAGGTCAGAAAGCCCCTGTGTGATCAAGTAACTCTGCTCCTGTTACACTGGGTACTTATTGGTCAGTGGGTTATTGAAAAGCACACTTATGGGCGGTGACAAAGTTTAGTAATTGAGAGAGTCTCCTTAAAATGGTCGCTGTAAAAACGATTATACAATCACATCAGTT
>NW_022711099.1:41977-50031 GCF_011630105.1 Anneissia japonica
TGTTGCATCATACACATATAATAATAATTTATTGGAACGTACACTATTATAACAGTGGTACAGTCAAATGACGGTAACATTAGGATAAGTTTGATCACCAGTTAATCAAAATTGCCTTTGCGTAGGGTTTAATAATCATCACCTTATCGCGTTGAAGCGAATTCAAAGAGTATTTAGTTTGTGTGAATGTAGAGAAAGTTGTGGGTGCAGACTCATAATCCTTTTTAATAAACAAAAAGGTGATATTATTATTATACTTCAGTAGGTATACATTTTTTAAACATTGTACAAATGTGCCTATTATTACAGATGCTTCTACCATGCATGACCCATTGAAAATGGTATGGTCTGATTATCAGATCTGAAACCATGGGCCTAGCAGAATATCGTCATTTATATACTGTCATAACTACTATATTTGTTATGTAATTACATTAAAAATACATCTACACATTCACCTACACATGCACAAACTAAAAATAAAAACAATATTTCATGATAATGCAAATAACATTCTAAATTTTAACTCCAAATTTAAGCTCCTTCTGCTCGACAATACAGTCGAATACTCGTTTGCCATTCTAAAGCATTGGCTTCTAAACTGACTTGCTACTAATTGATTCTTACAAAAATAACATGTCTGACATCATTTATTAACCAATCAATATGATCTTTACATATGTTGTAGGTAATAAGTTGAGTAAAGTTATGAAGAGAAATGTGCGAAAAAATAGCGAAAACAGCTGAAAATCGAACATTTCGAATTAAATTAAATTAAATGAATTTGCAACGATCAAACTTGTCCTAATGAAAGAGCATGTTACAATACAGAATAAATTGTATCCTAGCAACTTAATTAACTGATATTATACCCCAAGGATGCAAAGGTCAGAAAGCCCCTGTGTGATCAAGTAACTCTGCTCCAGTTACACCGGGTACTTATTGGTCAGTGGGTTAATTGAAAAGCACAATTATGGGCGGTGACAAAGTTTAGTAATTGAGAGAGTCTCCTTAAAATGGTCGCTGTAAAAACGATTATACAATCACATCAGTTGTGCCGCCAATTGCCTAAAGACTAATAGCTTCATAACGGTAACCGGGGCTCCTCCGTGTAATGATTTTCACACAAAATCAAATAGTCAGTACATAAAAGAACATATAGTGGTGTGGAAAATGGCCCACCACAAACAAGCTACAGTACAAGCTTTTGAACCTTAACTTAAAATTTAATAACCTTACAAATCCATTATAAATATTAATGATATAGTTAATAATTCACAAAATATGATGTCTATATAATAATAATAATAATAGTAATAATAATGATAATAATAAAACTTTAAAAAAAAAAATTATATATAGGTAAGACATACCCTACAAACATTATTTTCACAAGAATACATTTTTTATTTATGTTCTTATTTAGTAATTCTTTTTTAAATATCGATATATTTGTACACTCTCTTATGCTTCTAGCAAGTTGATTCCAAAGCTTTGGCCCTCTATATGTTATAATTTGCTGACCCATACTGGTTAATTTTAATTTTATACAATAATTTTCTTTATTTCGAGTGTCATACTTATGATAGGTATCAAAGATATTAAATAAAGAATTAAAAGATTTTTGTAAACCCTCCTTTATTAAAATTAAACATAAAATTCAAAATATTGTTTTCATATAAATCAAATATTTCAATTGTACCTGTTTTAACAAAGAGCTGTGCAGAAGGATGGTGAAAATTGACATTGCAAATTATTCTAAGGGCTTTTTTCTGGAGTAAATAAAGACGGTCCATGTTTTCTTTATTTCTCGTACCCCAAATGATTATTCCATATGTTATCACAGGTAATATAGGTGTCTTGTATATGGTAAGTAAAACTTCACATGGTACTGCATTTTTTATTTGACACATGGCACCAATGATTGAAGAAATTTTACAGGAAATTGCATTTGTATGGTTTTTAAAATTCAATTTTTCATCAATGATGACACCAAGAAATTTAGTATAAGGTACCCTATCTATTTTAACTTCGTTTATGGAAAGTACGAGTTGGGATGTATCAATATTAATATTTTTTCCACTGAATAGCATGTACGTTGTCTTTGACGTATTAATAGTTAACCTGTTGATTTCAAACCATTTCCCAATTTTATCAAGTTCATTTTCCATTGTTGTAAATGCAGTGATAATATCATTATGTTGTAAAAAATTATTTGTATCATCCGCAAACATTATTAAATCAATAATATTGCTTACAGAAAACTTGTCATTAATAAAAATTTAAAATAGCAGGGGTCCAAGAATTGACCCCTTTGGAAACACCCTGCTTTAATATTTTAGTTTCAGACAGACAATTTCCAACTTGTACAAATTGTATTCTTTCACTAAGATAGCTTCGGTACCATTCAAGAACCACACATCTTATTCCATAATATGGTAATTTATTAAGCAATAATTTGTGGTCTATCGAATCAAATGCCTTGGATAAATCCAAGAATACACCAATCATAAAATGCTTGTTATCAACTGCTGTTGTTATTTTGTCAAGTGCTTGCAAGAGGGCGTGATTGAATGGCCTGCCCTAAACCCATATTGTGATTCATGTAGGAGATTATATTTACACAAAAAGCTAAATGTTTGGTCATATACAATCCTTTCATACACTTTGGATATACAGGGTATATCGAAATTGGTCTATAATTTGTTATGTTCTCTTTTTCTCCCTTTTTATACACAGGAATTGTTTTAGCAATTTTCAGTTGATTAGGAAATATACCTGATTGAAGTGATAAATTAATTATATGAGATAAAGGTTTAGCCAGTATATCTAAGTTATTCTTTATAAGAAAGGCACCAATATCATCAGAACCACATGACTTTCTTTCATTTAAGTCATTAATGTATTTATTTGTATCAGATTCTGATACCTCTCTAAAAAACATTGAATTTGTCATATTGTGTAATGTTGCCTTAGCTGTATTATTTTCGTGATTATCATCACATGTCATTTGTTCACCTATATTAATGAAGTATGAGTTGAAAGCATTCGCTATAGCTATCAGGCATTTAATTGCTGGGAGTTTAATTTCATTTTGGAAGGTATGCCTTGATGTTTCTTCCTACCTAATATTGTGTTAATAACACCCCATGTTTTCTTTATGTTACTCTTGTGCTTTTCAAATTCATTTTTATAGTAAATCTCTTTCCTTTCCCTGATTACAGATGTTAACTTATTTTTAAATTTCTTATATTTAGCTTTATTCATATCTGATGGTTTCTTTTTATATTTAATGTATAGTTTGTTTTTGATACAAAGTGATTTATGAATTCCATGCGTTATCCACAGGGATTTAATTGTATTTACTTTTAACTTAACTTTTATCAATGGAAAACACCGATCTATCATTGTTTTTAGAGTATCTGACAAACGTTTATATGACTCATTAGCGTCCTCACAGCTAGTTATTTGCTGCCAGTCATGGTCCTCTAATCCAATTCTAAACTGATGTTTTTATTGTTCCGTATAGCCTCTTTTAATCAAAAATTTTTCTGGTGGTGGTGATGAATGTTTTTCTGAATCATCTATGCAGAAAACGGCAAAGTGATCAGAGATGTCATTAACTAATATTCCTTGACTATTTGTATAAATATTATCAATTATTGTGGCAGTACAGTATCCTTTGTGATTCGAGTGGGTTTATTTATAAGAGGAATGAAAAATTCAGTTAACATATTATCCACATGAGTTTGAACATTAATGTCGGAAATATATTTCTGAAGATCTAAATTAAAATCGCCCATAAGATATGCTTTTTTACTTTCATTGTTTATTGTGTACATTAATTCACTGAGTAGGTTATTAAATGTTGGGATATGTGCTTTAGGGGGCCTGTAGATTATACCACATATACAGTAATTAGTTTATCATCATTCTGTACTTCAACTATAATACACTCTCCTTCGTTTATCATAGCAGACAGGTCATTTCTTGACCGATAGGTTATACTTGAGTGGATATATAGCGCAACAGATCCCCCTGCCTGGGTTTCTCTATTTTTATATATAGGTATATATAATGTGGGAGTGTGTACAAGCCAAAGTGATGTCTGCTTGAGAGCCAAGTTTCTGAGAGTCCTATTAGGCTAAATTCAAAATTTAGAGATGAAATATAATTTTTGAATGTGTCAAATTTTTTTACAATGCTTCTGCAATTTAATGCAAACATAGAAAATTTATTTGTTGGTGTTTGGCTAAACATGGATTTAAATTGATCAATACTGAAGTAATGGTTTTCCTTATAATTAAGTGCAGTTATATCTTCGTCCTCATCATTGATATCAACATTTGCAATTGAAAACATATATTTCTTAGAATTTTAGTTAGTAGATGTAGATAATAATAATAGTACTAATAATAATAGTAGTAATTATGGCAATAACAATAACTATAATAATAATAATATAATTAAATATATTAAGTTATATAACACCTTGAGGAATTTGTAACGTATGTTATTACTTTAACAGCTACCCTGCCATTAAATGACTTTCCGTGATCCTACATTTATAAAATTTAATGAAATACAGTCATACATATACTCTCAATATATATAAGTTGTAAGCACAGATACATACAAAATGTTATAAAAACATAGACCATTCGCATTCACATATATCCCCATCTATTAGTAGAGGAGTCAAGTTGGAATTAGCATGGCTTAATGTTAGTAAATAATCTAAGTGATGTTGATGGGTCTTCATTTGCATCTTTGTTCATTTCACCTAAACTGAATACACTTTACATGAATAATTGCAGTCTATCATGTGTTGTTATAAATGTTCTAGTAGAGGAGTCAAGTTGGAATTAAAGGACCTTTATATGAGAGGTAATGATCTCTGTGACATTGATGGTTCCTTATTGGCATCCTTATTCATTACACCTAAACTGAATAATACACTTGGCATGAATAATTGCAATCTATCAAGCGTGGTTATAAGTGATAGGATTAAAGAATGTATTAGTAGAGGAGGCAAGTTAGAATTAGGCTGTCTTTATATCAGAGATAATGATCTCCGTGACATAAATGGTTCTTTATTTTCATCCTTATTTATTACATCTAAACTGAATAAACTGGACATGAATAACTGTAATATACCATGTGTAGTTATAAATGATATGATTAGAGAGTGTTCTAGCAAGTTGGAATTAGCGTGGCTTAGTGTTAGTGCTAATAATCTAAGTGAAGTTGATGGGTCTTCATTTGCATCTTTGTTCATTTCACCTAAACTGAATACACTTGACATGAATAATTGCAATCTATCAGGTGTTGTTATAAATGATATGATTAGAGAGTGTTTTAGGAGAGGAGTCAAGTTGGAATTAAATTCGTTTCACAATGGTGGTAATAATCTGCGTAACATTGATGAGTCTTCATTTGCATTTTTATTCATACACCTAATCTGAACAGACTTGACATGAATAATTGCAGTCTATCAAGTGTTTTTGTCAACTTGGAATTGGAGTGACTTGATATCGATGGTAATAATCTGAGTGATATTGACTGGTCTTCATTACATCGTTACTCCTATTGTAATTTGAATAATTATTTCCCACCTGTGTTGCTTTTGTAGACAACTCCTCATTCAATAATTTTTAGAGATAAGTGTGAGCGATGACGACATCGAGGCATTGCCATCTCTAATGTGTACAGTTCTTTATTATGTTTGTTTCTTTAGTAACAGTCTTAGAGAGCCACAATATGTACTGATTTCAATATTTTCATAATATAATATAATGACTAATATATATTACGGTATACTGATATTACATTCACTACAGTAGATCAAGTGCCTCTTGAAGTACAGGCTAGAGGCCCAGAGGCTTACAATGCATTTATTGAGGCACTAAAAGAGGGCAGCAAACCTATCTATCAAACACGCCTTATGTTTGTTGGACCTCAGCGCGTTGGAAAAACCAGTCTTGTCAAGGCCCTTACTGGACTAGAGTAAGTTGTCAGTTTGATGTGTTTCTAAAGACATTTTTAAAGCAGTTTGTGATCAGTAACCTGGATGTACAAAAGTAAACAGGTTCACTATCTCATAATAAAGTGTTTGTTTCAAATATATTTATATATATTTTTTTTTTCAGATTTAACAAAAATGAAGGTATTACTGATGGAATTGATGCATCACTGTCATGCACATTAAGTGTTAAGCATATCACTGACTGGAAACTGCAACCAGATAAACCAACAGGTATATGAACCTACACCACTTCTATATTCCATGTTTTGAATATAGTAGATTGACCATATACTACTACAATTTACCTCTTTAAAAGGTATTGATTTTGCATTAAATTACATTTAACTGAAACAATTATTTTCATTTTAAAGGAAAACTTATTAAAGCAAAGCAGAAATATTTGAGAGCTGTTGCAGAAAAGATGCTGCAAATGAAACGTGGAATCAAATCAAAGGTTTGTATATGAAATACTACAGCAATTCAGTTCAAACCTTTTTAGTGATTTATTGTCCAACAAATGATGTTAGTATCTTAATGACATAGGACTAATATTCATGTGTAAAAATAGTGCCAATTCAAATTTCATTCTGGTAAAAAAATATAAAACATAATGCTGCTCTTCGAAGATTGTCAAAAGTGTCTCTCTGGACAATATGGGCCTGCGTTAAAATAAAAAACTTTTAACTAGAAAATAAAATTAACTCTCAGTAGAAATAATACCATTCTGGTAAAAAATAAACTTTTGTAAAACGGATCATAGGGCATTACCTCATTGCCATAATGGGAAGTGATGTTAAAATTACCTAAAAAAAGAAAAATTAATTAAATCATCAAAAATATATAAAATTAAAAAATAAATGAAGCACAAAAATAAAATCATACGTAAGAAACTTATGAAAAACTAAAACATGAAAACCAATTTGATGTCAGCAAGACTCAAACTATGGCTGCAGTGAGAGTTCTTTTTTCCATTACTCTAAATAACCTGACCCTACTGAGGTCAGTTCATTTTTACATTGTTTATTAGAGTGCAAAATTTGTTCATGCATTTTACGGTAATTCTGTGTTTAACATAGCTGTAGTTAGTTTTGAAACTTCACATAAATGTTTAATCACCCATTTAATAATATTCAGAATGCCGTCATGTTTTAATATGCACATTTTTTATGTGGTCTTTGCTTGGACAAATTTTGAAGAAGATTCAACAAGCAAGGAAAGTGTTGGACAGAAAACCTTGTGCAGAACATAGGATAAAACGATTACTTTTTCTGCTAACGCAGAAAAATCCAAGATTCAGAACACAAATATTTATTTTTTTTTAACCTAAGGCAGGAAATCCAAAAAATATATTTATCATTTCGCAGAAAGCTGTTTCTAAAATTTATTTTGACTTCTTTAGCAATTGACACAATCTATAATAGTTTCATTTATTTTCCCACCTTAACTTTTAGACAATTTCACTATGAAACAAGCATGTTCATTTTGTGGATTTGTTATTTATGTGAATTTTTAGTTTTATATTGATAATAAATTTATAATGTATAAATAAATAAATTGTATAATGTGTATACTTGCATTTGCCATATTTACATCAAGAAATTTTCAAGTGGAGAACATAATGCAGCACAAGACCAAATGTTAACATCTCAAGGTATGAATTTACATTTGTATTGATATAATTAAAAAAATAAATAAATAAAATCTGAATCTTGTATTGTGTACATATATTGACAGACAGACAGGGGAGTAGATAAATACTCTTTAAGACCAATTTTGGAAACTTGGGATGATCTTGAGGTTTGGTCTCCAATTAGTGTTTAATAATTGAAGAATAATTGTTAGTACTTTGAAGAAGTAATCTTGAAATTAAGACTATACTTCAGTTTTGCATTGAAGGGTGGAACTGAATGTTATCATTTGTTTGCCCATAGAGGTCTCCACAATATTTGTTCAATAAATTCCAGAGAGCAGTTAATCTGGTGGTAGCCACTTAGCTGTTTAGGTATTGGACAAGGTTGCTGCGTAGCAC
>NW_022711099.1:50356-55548 GCF_011630105.1 Anneissia japonica
AAATTTGTGTGTTCTGACTGTAATGCCAGCTATGTCGGAGAAACTAGCCGAAACTTTTCAACACACGTGCGCGAGCACTTGGCAATGGATAGGAACTCTCACATATTAAAACACCGCAAATGCATGCAAGCTTGTAGTGAGGACTGTTTCCGTATTCTTCACTCCGCCCCATCAATTCATTATCTCAAAATAAAGGAGGCATTACATATTCAATGGGAGCAGCCCTCACTCAACAAACAACTTTACCATGTTAATTTAACTTTGTCATTCTGATTTTACTTCATTCCGTTTACCATTAATTATACATTGTTTCTATTCATGATCTATTCATGATGATTGACGTATCACAAACTTCACTTCGTTTAAATAAGATTGCCTATATGGAATCTCTGTACACTGACTGTCTCTTATACACATCTAGATGTGTATAAGAGACAAGGGCAAAGGTCATGTTTCTAAATTTTATTTTGTCTTCTTTAGCAATTGACACAATCTATAATAGTTTCATTTATTTTCCCACCTTAACTTTTAGACAATTTCACTATGAAACAAGCATGTTCATTTTGTGGATTTGTTATTTATGTGAATTTTTAGTTTTATATTGATAATAAATTTATAATGTATAAATAAATTGTATAATGTGTATACTTGCATTTGCCATATTTACATCAAGAAATTTTCAAGTGGAGAACATAATGCAGCACAAGACCAAATGTTAACATCTCAAGGTATGAATTTACATTTGTATTGATATAATTTAAAAAAAAAGAAATATAAAGTCTGAATCTTGTATTGTGTACATATATTGACAGACAGACAGGGGAGTAGATAGATAAATATTCTTTAAGACCAATTTTGGAAACTTGGGATGATCTTGAGGTTTGGTCTCCAATTAGTGTTTAATAATTGAAGAATAATTGTTAGTACTTTGAAGAAGTAATCTTGAAATTAAGACTATACTTCAGTTTTGCATTGAAGGGTGGAACTGAATGTTATCATTTGTTTGCCCATAGAGGTCTCCACAATATTTGTTCAATAAATTCCAGAGAGCAGTTAATCTGGTGGTAGCCACTTAGCTGTTTAGGTATTTGGACATGTCATACTTAATACCTTTTTTCTATGGAAAGCCAACTGTGTCACTTATAATGTAAAATCTGCGTAATAATGCTAAATGGTGCTGTTTTTGTTATTTTGTCGAAATAGGGAGAGCATAAAACATATTTTTTAAATTTTAAGGTATTAGACTTTACACCAGAATACCACCTCCGCTATGCCACTGATCAAGGTTGCTACGTAGCACCGTAAATACAATAGAAACTTATAGATAAATAATAATACAATAGTAACAATAATTGAAGCCTGCATCCTTTCACTGTCAAGGTATCATACTGTATCCATTAGACCACAGAGGATATACGTGCCGTTGTAACCCCAGGCACTTTCTCTCATACAACTGACTGAAACGCCCAAAATGGTGGAGCTGATTACGCTAGAAAAGCTAGTCTCGCATAGTAAATAATATTCAAATCAAGGTTGCTCCGTAGCACCGTAAATACAATAGAAACAAATAGATAAATAATAATAGCAGTTCTCAAAGAGGAACAAGTTGTAATAATCGTATCAAGCAAAGCCCATCAACGAAAAGTTTCTTTAAAATCATTTGTATGAAAAATAAACTGTCTCTGGCTGGATTCTTCAAACCTGCAAAATCTTGCTGTTAAGGCAAAGTTCATATCCATTAGGCCAAAGAGACCACCTGGGTGTATGTGCAGTTCTATCTATACTTGGAAGGCAAACATCTTAATCAGTAGCGGATTCAAGGAAATGCCCAGCTTGCCCAGGTAGGGAGGAGGCCCCCCTCTAAATAGATTGTTCAAATTTTGTGAAAAATGGAGGTATAACGAAAATTATGTTCAAATTTAAAGTCTGACAGTGCAATTTCCGGCCATCTAGAAGTGCCATAATCACAAATTTCCTTACCTCAGCCTTAACCCATGAGGGGCTGAGGTGGTATAGATCCCCTATCTGTAGAAGTACCTCCCCGTGCCCTCTCTATTTTGAGTTTCTGGATCCTCCACTGTTAATCAGCAAGCTACAGCTTCACTTACATTAATGCAAGTCGCACAGAAATCGGTATGATTTTCTGCACTTGTGAGCAAACATGAAACTCACAGAATATAACCCATCTCCCACAAATTCATGATACTTGCATAATATTTTATTTAGCTGTTCAGCCTTTGGGTACCACCACACGCAGCAAAATAAAAATAGATGTGTTTTGAATGCTTGTTTAACCAGACCTCCCAGAAGTGGCTTCTTCCAACTTGTGACCCCTAGTTATAATAGTGTACACTATATGAGTTTTGTTTATATACTTGATGTGAAATCCAAATAAACTTTGATGGCAACAAATCTTTCAAGTTGATCGTAAAAAGATGGGCCTCAGTTGATATCATATTTAGAATATTCCTCTCTGGAATTTATTATGCTAACATGCATTGGTGTGCGATATGCCCCCATTTAATGCTTAACCCTTGTAAAATAAGAAAATGTATCGTCATGAACACAATCAGTGGAAATGTTATCATACCAAACTATAGAATGCGGAGTATGATGATGGTGTAGGAGTGTTTTCTGTATATTGTCATTAATATTGTTATTTTCATAGAGTCTTGTCAATTTTAATATCATCATGTTTAAGAGTGTTATAGTACTTTCAGGAATCTCTGATAAACATTACAGTGAGCTGTTGCTGAATATGTCAGAATGGTATGATGCAATTAGCTCCATCAGTTGGCCAAAAGTATTGTACAGAGATCATGCAACTCATGTTTATATATATATAATGCTACTAAGACGACGTTCCGGAAACTATGGTCCGCTGCCCAATGGAAAAAAATAACAAAGAGACGTTTCATCATGGAGAAAATAGTTTTTAATAAATCCTTTCATTGTTAAATACAGTACAGCGAATGCTTCGCTTGCACACGCTGCTAAAGTGAAATATGATGCGTGTTATTTGAGTTACAAGCGGTTTTGTGTATGCTTTCTCGGGAGCTAGACACTGCATAACTATATACAGTATGTTATCGTCTAATATTAACCCTGTAAGATCGAGTAAATCGGGTATGGAGGAATAATGGGATGAATTACCATATAAGCTAAGGATAAAATTAAATAGAAGGCCTGTCCTAGAGAGATCACTGCAGTAAACAATACCACACATTTGATTAAACCAAATGCCCATGTAGATACTTTATTACTAAACATAATACCTGTATAATAAGTTAGTCTTTCAAAGTTGCAGAGTAACCGAGTGTGCGTGAAAGTTTCTGGAAGAAGGAGACAGCTTATGACGTGTGTGGCTGAGTAGCTGTATTTGCAGGGTTCCCGGCCTTGGTCCATTATTAATCAAATGTATATGTCATTTTTGTTAATAATAACGACCAAGGACGGGGTCCTGCAAATAATATACAGAATTTTGTAAAAACGATCAAGGTCGGGAATCCTGCTAATATAGAATTTTGTAAACGACCTAACAATGACGTCATCGGGGGTCACGTGACCTCATTTGACCCCGATGACGTCACGTGACCCCGATGACGTCATCACAAAAGGTCATTTCCATAAAACAGTCACGTAATCTAAATTCGTTTCCCGCTTGCAGCCTCTTGAGCCAATCTCGTTTTTAGCGAGTCGATCGCACTCTTACCCTTTGCTATGGCATCTTGCTTCATCTCTTGATACTTGGTATATTCCTCGAGTACGAGTTTAAACTCTTGATCGCTAATTACGTTATCCTCCAAAGCGGCGGAAACGATGCTATCGATCGTGCTCAGTTTGGTCTTGCAAATAATCTGTACGGTTTTGTGTTTTTCGCTCTTTTTCTCCAACAACTTGCTCAGATATTTTCCTCCGTAATTTAACCCGCAACAGACGGCCGCCAACGAACCGAGTCCGATGGACAAGGGGCCCATCACGACCGTACTTGCAACTCCGATTGCACCTGCGGCGGAAACGATAGACAGGGTATTCAGACCGGTATCGATCCAGTCTACGATGCTCTGAGTCTTTTTATATTTTTTGTACATTTCCCCCCGTCCAACCTCATCGTTTTTAATATCATCTAGCATCTCGCTAATCTTGTTCAATCTAAATTTTTCCGCCTCGAGCGGTACCGGTTTTACCGCCGGCGACGGGGTCGCTACGTCTGCAGCTATTACGTCCATTTTTTTATTACACCACCTTTTTAATTACAGTCTCGATCGTAACGTCTGCATCTCTATTATCTACAAGTTTGTTTTGTTCGTCCGTTATTTTAAACGTAAGCCCTTGAATCATTCCCATTTGGAGGGGTTTAAAAGTTTGTATTTTTCGAGTATAGGGTACAACTTCTCCGAGTCGCTTATCTCGAACGGTAAGAGTATCGAGAATAAAGGATGCGCGTCCATCAAAAAGAGTGCATTTGCTCGATAGTTCTTGGAGGTGAACGTGTATCCTATATGGGGTGTTACGGCAATATGACGTACCGCTGTATTCTTCCCCCCCTTTGAAATGAAAAATACTCAGATTGAAGAATGCAGCCAGCCCCGGACTGAAATATATTAAAATTTTTTCGGTAGTCCCCTCTGGCGTTTTAAATTTAAACCTTATAGTACCAGTACTTCTATCAAACCGCATATGATCAATGTACGGTTTTAGATCTTCTTTATTTTTTAAAATGTTTATCATTTCTTCGCACGTATAAAACCCTGGAGTAATCGATACTAGTTCCCGTCCGTGTTCGTAAATTTCTCTACCATCACGCTCTTCGATGTCATATTTAAAAATGACTAATATATTCTTCAGGTTGAAATAACCAACCGTTCTGGTTATGGCTTTAAAAGCAATTTGCATATTCCCCTCTCGGTTATCCAACGGATACTCGAATCGGTTTAAAACTCCATTTTTGACGTTTGTATTGATACAATGCATTTTATCTATGATGAATTATATAAAATGGAGTTTCAATACACAAACGCGAGATATAATCCGAGTACCAAGTATTCGATCGTCGATAAAGTTACCAATCTCAACAAGCATCAGATTGCCGTGTCGGATACCAGCGAGTTTGAAGTGGTATTTCCCAACATTTTTGCCAACTACCTGATCAGGATCACGCCCGACCAAGTAAAATCCAGGTGGGGTGACAT
>NW_022711099.1:56410-59032 GCF_011630105.1 Anneissia japonica
AATTTGTATTTTATTGTACAGTGAACGAGTGAATTTCAAATTTATTTTTTACGACTTTGTCATCATCTCCATCACAAATGACGATATTTGGGGGGATGGGAGCTTATCCAAAAATGACATTTAATAAAAATAACCATTTTTTCAAACAATATCACTTCCTTATAACCCCAGTTTTACAAGAAGTTTGTTTTGCTCACTTATGTTCTTTTTGCATGCCTCATGTGTCGGCATACTTCACGAGCTGCAGCTCTGTCACACGTGTCTATTTAGCTGTAATGGCACCATGATGTACAGTAACTTCTGCCCCCCCCCCCCACTCTGCACGTTGCTTGATTTCTTCAAACAAGTGTTCTCCTAGCTGAAAGAGCTTTATGCCTTGCACAATGCAGTCATTCCAGTATTGCTTTGGTTGACATTTTTCACAATTTTTCCTCCGGACTCCTGACCGGAACCCGGGCTTGATGTGAACGTAGCTTTTGATCCATACAGTAGTGTTGGAATTTCAGTAATGGTTCCGTTATAAACTCTGAGCTTAGTTTGGGTCGAGATTCTGTTTTAGTCCCAGATGCAAATTTAAGTGAGTGGAATACCGCTGATGACTTGGCAATCACTTCTTTAGATACCATTCCTCCAAGGTAGGTAAGTTGATTTCAAGCTTTTAAATTCCAGTGTTATGGCCAAAGTTGAATCTTCCCACATCTGATGGAGAACAGATGGTTGGCACTGATGGTTAAAACCCCATTTCTGGCAAGAGTTATCAAGACTATCCAGTGCAAGTTGTAGAGCCACCATTGTTGATCTTACAAAGCAGCGTCGTCTGCATAGAAGAGTTCCGTCATAGAGGTTGTAGCTGTATGCAATTGCAGGCGTCTAAGATTAGACAGCCTACTGCCTATGCAGTGCTTATATTCGTGTCTGGTTGAGATGATTTGCACAGCGGAGAAAATAGGCAAAGAAAAGAATGAATATAGATGAAGCTAGGATGCATTCTTGTCAGAGACGTGTTTTAATGGAAAAGGTTTTTGTAAGATTACCATCAATAATTACTCTACCTTCCATACCGTTATGAAAACTTGCTATGATGTTTACAAGTGTCTTAGGAGGTATTCCAAAAATAGCTTCCAAGCAAGTGTATGATCCAGAATCGAAAGCTTTTACTAGATTAACAAACACAATATGAAGATCATTGTGTTGTTCATATGATTTTTCATGTAGTTTTTGCAGTACAAACATGGTTGTGGAACAGAGGTTTGGGCATCTTCTTCTCTTCTAAAAAAGCTAATAATCTAAATATCAAAACCAAAAACAGTTTAATTGTGCAAAAAATTTCCAGGTGAAGCAATTGACATTATCTTTGCTTGTTATAATAAAACAACACCATGCAATTTGGGGTGAATTAAGTTCATATCGCATTTTTATCTTGGCAATATGGCCCAGCGATATTAGAAATGCATTAGAAAATATTGAAAGCACCGAAAATTGGCAAGGACCGAGAATTCTGAAATTCAAATTTTAGAATGTGGTTGGGACCCATGAGAAATGATCAGAAATGAAAACTGTTAGCTCAAGACCTCCTAATTAGTGAGATACATGCTAACGAATTTTGAGCTACTTAGTGATACCTTGCACGTTTTATTGACTGTATATCAATATGTATGTATTGAGTAGGTTTTAGTGTCATTTTAAAGCTAAATTGAGTAGCTCTATAACTTTAGTAATAAATGCTAACTTCTAGAATATTCACTACGATGGAGGCCAAATGGAATAATCTCTTGGGTTTTACATGTTTTTTTTGCAAGGTAATGCGTAATACGCAATTAATGATAGAAATCACATGATAGTAGCTTAGGTATGGAGGTAAATATCCACTGGTGGTATTTAAAGATAGGCATCAAAACCAAAACATTTTTGATATTGTAATATTAAAGGTAATTTGGACATATTTCAATATTAAAACAAACTTTTGCAAATTTCTTTACTCAATGCATAATTTACATCTATTTCTACTGCCCTTATAAAAACAGTGCTAGAATTTTGCAAAAGACACTTTTTATTACATTTGAATTTCCAACAACTTCAGTGGCCCAGTTTGATAAGATGTCTGCACAGATAGCAGAAAGTCCTGGATTTGAATCCTGATTGTGAAAACTTTGTTCACACTTACTATTCCTCTTCTTGAAGTTTAAAATCTATATGTAATTTATAGCATTACCACAAGATGATTTAGAGTTTATCACTATATTTTACCATAATTTATGAGTCTGTTTGAGCAACAATCAACAGTCTTCAGCTTGCTAATTTACACTTACAGGTTTCATCTTTTGAATGTCATATGACATACCTGGAGTTCATCATTTTTTGGTTGCAGTCGATCTACTCACATACGACTGAAAACCCGAAGGTGTGGGAACAGAAGCAATTGTCACCATCTGTGTTCATTGTCGGCACTCACAAAGATATGTTACCAGGAAATGAAGAACAGAAAAATGCACTTGTGAGTAGACCACATTTTATATCGCTGACTTGAAATATTTACCCCAATAAAAACGTGTTTTTTGTAATTGACGATAAAGTGAAACGAATAAAAACGATTGTATACGCAGGTTTGATATATCTTTGGTG
>NW_022711099.1:59515-76188 GCF_011630105.1 Anneissia japonica
TCCTTTAGGTAGTAAGGTAAGTTCTTCAAAAAGATTTCAATAATTTCTGTGCTCAAGTTTATACTTTGTATTTTATTGTACAGTGAACGAGTGAATTTCAAATTTATTTTTTACGACTTTGTCATCATCTCCATCACAAATGACGATATTTGGGGGGATGGGAGCTTATCCAAAAATGACATTTAATAAAAATAACCATTTTTTCAAACAATATCACTTCCTTATAACCCCAGTTTTACAAGAAGTTTGTTTTGCTCTTCTTCTTTTTGCATGCCTCATGTGTCGGCATACTTCACGAGCTGCAGCTCTGTCACACGTGTCTATTTAGCTGTAATGGCACCATGATGTACAGTAACTTCTGCCCCCCCCCCACTCTGCACGTTGCTTGATTTCTTCAAACAAGTGTTCTCCTAGCTGAAAGAGCTTTATGCCTTGCACAATGCAGTCATTCCAGTATTGCTTTGGTTGACATCTGGAACATTTTCCCAATTTTGAGACATTTGTTTGGCAGACAATCTTCCATGCTGCAGACATGCCCAAGCCATCGCAGTCGGCTAAAACCGATTTCAAACTCAATTAAAAATGACATCTCGTTATGTTTAGCACTTCGATGTTGGTCTTTTTATGCCACTATTTATTTGATATTTTTAATTTGGCAAAGACATCTTTGCGGGACTTGTCCCATTTTACTCAGGTGGTGTGCCAGAGTTTTTTTTTTAATGCTGCGGTCTCATCGTGCCGGGAACACAGCTGTTCGGGTTAAGTATGTATGCGTTCGATTGGTTTGAACCAACCAAGCTTGTTGCTGATTGGTCGAAGAAAAAAAAACGTACGATTTCAGGATACAAATGGCTCTCAGATCCATTGGTCCGGATCCAGAGTCCAGATTGGAAATCGTAGAATTTGATGTGAACTTATCCTATTCTTTACCACTTTGAACCCATTTTTCACAATTTTTCCTCCGGACTCCTGACCGGAACCCGGGCTTGATGTGAACGTAGCTTTTGATCCATACAGTAGTGTTGGAATTACAGTAATGGTTCCGTTATAAACTCTGAGCTTAGTTTGGGTCGAGATTCTGTTTTAGTCCCAGATGCAAATTTAAGTGAGTGGAATACCGCTGATGACTTGGCAATCACTTCTTTAGATACCATTCCTCCAAGGTAGATAAGTTGATTTCAAGCTTTTAAATTCCAGTGTTATGGCCAAAGTTGAATTTTCCCACATCTGATGGAGAACAGATGGTTGGCACTGATGGTTAAAACCCCATTTCTGGCAAGAGTTATCAAGACTATCCAGTGCAAGTTGTAGAACCACCATTGTTGATCTTACAAAGCAGCGTCGTCTGCATAGAAGAGTTCCGTCATAGAGGTTGTAGCTGTATGCAATTGCAGGCGTCTAAGATTAGACAGCCTACTGCCTATGCAGTGCTTATATTCGTGTCTGGTTGAGATAATTTGCACAGCGGAGAAAATAGGCAAAGAAAAGAATGAATATAGATGAAGCTAGGATGCATTCTTGTCAGAGACGTGTTTTAATGGAAAAGGTTTTTGTAAGATTACCATCAATAATTACTCTACCTTCCATACCGTTATGAAAACTTGCTATGATGTTTACAAGTGTCTAGGAGGTATTCCAAAAATAGCTTCCAAGCAAGTGTATGATCCAGAATCGAAAGCTTTTACTAGATTAACAAACACAATATGAAGATCATTGTGTTGTTCATATGATTTTTCCTGTAGTTTTTGCAGTACAAACATGGTTGTGGAACAGAGGTTTGGGCATCTTCTTCTCTTCTAAAAAAGCTAATAATCTAAATATCAAAACCAAAAACAGTTTAATTGTGCAAAAAATTTCCAGGTGAAGCAATTGACATTATCTTTGCTTGTTATAATAAAACAACACCATGCAATTTGGGGTGAATTAAGTTCATATCGCATTTTTATCTTGGCAATATGGCCCAGCGATATTAGAAATGCATTAGAAAATATTGAAAGCACCGAAAATTGGCAAGGACCAAGAATTCTGAAATTCAAATTTTAGAATGTGGTTGGGACCCATGAGAAATGATCAGAAATGAAAACTGTTAGCTCAAGACCTCCTAATTAGTGAGATACATGCTAACGAATTTTGAGCTACTTAGTGATACCTTGCACGTTTTATTGACTGTATATCAATATGTATGTATTGAGTAGGTTTTAGTGTCATTTTAAAGCTAAATTGAGTAGCTCTATAACTTTAGTAATAAATGCTAACTTCTAGAATATTCACTACGATGGAGGCCAAATGGAATAATCTCTTGGGTTTTACATGTTTTTTTTGCAAGGTAATGCGTAATACGCAATTAATGATAGAAATCACATGATAGTAGCTTAGGTATGGAGGTAAATGTCCACTGGTGGTATTTAAAGATAGGCATCAAAACCAAAACATTAGGCCCCATATTATTGAATTTTAAATCCCAAAAGATTTGAGTGGTAGCCATATTGAATAGAGTAGATTTTTGATATTGTAATCTTAAAGGTAATTTGGACATATTTCAATATTAAAACAAACTTTTGCAAATTTCTTTACTCATAATGCATATTTTACATCTATTTCTACTGCCCTTATAAAAACAGTGCTAGAATTTTGCAAAAGACACTTTTTATTACATTTGAATTTCCAACAACTTCAGTGGCCCAGTTTGATAAGATGTCTGCACAGATAGCAGAAAGTCCTGGATTTGAATCCTGATTGTGAAAACTTTGTTCACACTTACTATTCCTCTTCTTGAAGTTTAAAATCTATATGTAATTTATAGCATTACCACAAGATGATTTAGAGTTTATCACTATATTTTACCATAATTTATGAGTCTGTTTGAGCAACAATCAACAGTCTTCAGCTTGCTAATTTACACTTACAGGTTTCATCTTTTGAATGTCATATGACATACCTGGAGTTCATCATTTTTTGGTTGCAGTCGATCTACTCACATACGACTGAAAACCCGAAGGTGTGGGAACAGAAGCAATTGTCACCATCTGTGTTCATTGTCGGCACTCACAAAGATATGTTACCAGGAAATGAAGAACAGAAAAATGCACTTGTGAGTAGACCACATTTTATATCGCTGATGTGGTAGTTCTTTAGCAGGTTGCTTCTTCTTGGGAGACATAATGAAGCAATTTTAAACTGGTCTGGCACTATCTGAGGTAACTTGTGAAGTGTTGGTCCAAGATACGTCATGTGACTGGCCATAGCATGCCCAGCATACGTTTAGCATTCGCTGGACATTCGTTACGTAAGCTCAGCATTCGTTGGCGGACGCTAAGAATGCGCTGTCATTCATTTAAATATGGACGCTATAGTTGTACAATCAGCATTCATTCCTCATTTGTTTGGTGTTCGTCTTATACGTAAGGATGTTCGTTTTTTGCCAATAATTTGAGTTTATTTGAACATGTCATTTTGAGTAAAAAAAATCTGTATGCTCGAAATATACGTTAGCTCTATTCGTTACTATGTAACAGGACCATTACATCATAATGCATCTAGAGCGGGTCTGCCTATAAATTTGGTGATGGCTGCTCTAACCTGAGCAATTTTATACTGTATGGCATGCCCTTTCGAAATCGCACATTTTGTATATTAACACAGTGCTATACCTGTATAGTAAATCGCAACAGAAAATCTGTGAATCTTTGTATTGTTTCTATTTGCATGTTGGTGAATTTTTAAATAAAATATATTATCAGAATAAATGAATAATTCTGATTATAATCTGCATTGAAACAACATTGAGCTAAGTAAAAATAGTCAAGATAAACAAATTGTGAAGTATAATGTAAACAATTTTCCGGTAATAACCTCGAAGGCGCTGTGTTAGCTGTAGCCAGTTCATGAATAAAAAACATCTTAAATTTACTAGTACCAAGTATTTGAAACTGAGTATTTTGTGAGATACCTGTTTATTAATACTGCAGGAAGTCGTATGTTTCATGATTTAAGAAATTATAGCTAGTATTTATACACTTTTTAGGCAACGTGTATCTAGGTATTTAGCTAGGCCTCAAATCGTACTAGTCAATTAGTCACTGTTTACATTAGTCATCCAACTTTCTACGACATGTGGTTACCAAGATATAAGTACCCTACATTTTCAGACCTAATTTGCATATTTCAGCTAATTTGCATATGAAGATGAGCGTAAAAAAATTGGCGACTCATTTTATTCGATTCAGCATGCTTCAAAGTATATAATTAAAAAAAAAAAAAAATGATCACGAAATTCCCACGGGATGACATAAGCCACTGGACTAGATGGCCAGATATCATTTTCAAATGATGGCTAAATAAAATAATAATAATAATAATAATGTCACTGATTATGTTGTAATTTTTTTATGATACAAAATCTAACTTAAGCAGTCGCACTCCATAGAGCAGGTAACTCCGCCACTGTGCCTGAATACGAAACAATACACAGCCCGTGTATGAGGGGTTCCATTATTTTGCACTCTGTGCTGGAATACCAAACAATATACGCAGGCAGTCCATGGTGTTATTTTCTTATATGTTCGGATTAAAAATCTCATTTGTTCAATATTATGTACAATTCCACTGAGTGTTATGATCACCAATGGCTTCAGCGGGGATGGGTTGGGGGGGGGGTGTCAGGGTGGGAATTTTCCATCTGACTCCTCCATTGGACCCCTCATCGGAAAATATCTGGCACCACCGCTGGTTATGATGCTCCATTCATTAGTTTTTTACGCAATCTTGCTAGAAGGTACAAAGACATCGGTAAAGACATAACATGTAAAACAACTACAACATAATATTTAGGCTTCATTTAATTAATAATGTTAGTATATAGCCATTTCAGCTATGCTGATAATCAGGGCACACACCAGCGGTGCTGCCAGAAATTTGCCAACAGAGGGTCCGAGCCAATTGCAGACCAAGTCTTGGTCGACGGCCTCGAATCAAAATCTCCCTTTCATGGGTCAAAGTGAGAGTTTTTATGGCTTAGTGTGGTTCAAATGTAGTTTCAGACCACAATATGAGGGATTGGCAGTCAAAACAATTTTGAGAGGCAAATTATTATTTTTTTCGTTTTTAGTCAGACGACCTAGTCATGCATTGGATGACAGAGGGGTCCAGGCCTGTCTGACAGGTGGGCAAATGGCGCCCCCAGCTGGCACCACCACTGACACACACATAGTATACTGTAGTTCTTTTTTATGTACAGTGCTGCTGCTGGCTGGCATATTTGCATGCTGTATCATTTTTTTTAAAATCTGTATTCTGTTTTCCAGGCAGAAGAGAAGTTTGAAGTAATTAGGAAGGCATTAAGAGAAAAACAATACCGGGGCCATGTAGTGAAAGAGTACTATGCAATTGACAACAGCCTTAGGGCACCCCTGGATGAAGCTATTGTTAACCTAAGGGACCACATCACCAAGGTTGCTAAGCTAGAGAAATACTTGAAGGAACCATTCCCGATAAAGTGGCTTCACTTTTGGCATGAGATTGAGCAGTTAGGCAAAAACCAAATTAACTTTGCAGAGGCAAGTACAGTATTAATTAATTATATAGTTGCCAGGTTAGTTATGCATCATGATATTTATATGAACTGGGAGGGTGCATTAGTAATGTGTAGATGTAAATTAATCTATTTGCAAATTATATAGGCCTATTAATGTTTATAAGCATTTCAATTTGTTTCACTTTTCTTTTTGTCTTTCCGCCCCTATTTTTTCCAGTGAGTTAGGGGCAGGTGGGGAGGGCAAACAAACATTTTTTTTTTGGCCTTAGAGTATGTATCTTAGCAAAGCTTATGGTACAAAGTTAGTATGGTACACTTTATGTGATAAAAAATCTTCATTCGAATCCATTAGATTCCTTACAATTATATATTTATGTAAATTTGTCAATTTTAGGTAAAAGATCTAGCTGCGAAGAGTGGTATCATCAAAAGAGAACTTGTGTTTGCTTATTTTAAACAGAGCAACACTATCAGTAACACTATACGCGGCGATCCCCTTTCTCTATCCCAGTTTGTTGCCTGTCTAGAAATTATGAGTTTAGACAGCAAAATCATATCTATAGCTTATTTAGTTTCAATTTTATGCACGTTTTAGACAAATTTGGCGGCCATTTTGAAAAACGGCCGCCATTTGTATACAAGGAGTAAAATCAAGTGTCAACAGTGCTTAGGGTGACCAGAAGGAAATAATTAGGATATCTGGCTATGTGAGATTGCTTCTAACATTCCACTCCCCCTAACTCATTTTTTTCATATTTTTTTTCTAGTCTGTATTTATTTAACCCTGAATGCGGCAACATTACATTTTTACTATTGATACTGCTATATTGGTAGGCCCATCATTATCATCATGGTCATCATCATTTTTATCAATAATATTATTATTATTCTGAATGTGTTCATTTTATTCGGGATTACAAAATATATTCTAGCAGTGAATTTGTGTGGCATGCTTCTATGCTTCTTTTTTGTCTCTTCTCTTCGTCTCAGTGTCGCTCTTCACCTCACAGGCCTACAAAGTAAGTTAGCAAAGCAAATGTAGACAGAGATTAATTACAAATAGCGCATTTCATAGACAGCACAGGCCACCAAAATCATGGCATGTACCATATAAAGTGAGCGACTTATAACAAAGAGCACGTCAATTTCATTACATGATATTGGACCATTGTCCTGATCGTATACAGTATCCAAAATTACTTGTAAAAAGTATGAGGGTGACATACAACAATGACCTGGTATCAGGTTTGCACAATTAAATGGTTAAGAATCAGGCTCTCACCGACTAATCGGGCATTCGAACCTTCACTATGAAGTCCATTCGTGTCCTTCTTGACGGCAATGTACCTACGGCTGTCTCACTACACTGAAAGGGGGGGGGGGGTAGATTCGGAAACGACAAACCATTTTCTGCCTAGGACAAATATTCGCGGCCCGCCTGTCCCCAGTGTGTGATTGAAAGCTTAAAATTAGGTTTGACTGACAAGCCTTGATGAAGAGTACAGTAGTTGAACACCACAGACTTAAACTGCCTTTTGTTATAATTCTGAAATATATATTTTAGAAGTGAATAATTGATTAGGTTGTGATTACAAAAATAAACATTATAGATCTAGCCTGGCCTCTTTTTTTAAGATTGTCATTCAGTCACTCGTAGTTGTACGAATGAAATTTGTTTACTTGACGTAAATGCACAAGTACAGTATAAGTAGCAATAGGCCTAATAATCAGTGGTGGCGCCAGAGGGGGGGCGGCTGGGTGCTATAGCCCCCCCCCCCCGTCGGGGAAGCATAGCCCCCCCGTCGGGGAAGGCGATACATTTTGTCGGGGAACAAACAAATTAAAAAAAATATTTACATGTAATATTCGTTTAGCCACCATATTGTTTGTGTTAACTTTTCATCACAAAAACAACAATAACAACAATAATAATAATAATAATAATAATAATAATAATAATAATAATAATAATAATAATAATTTTCAGATTATAGACAGATTTCATGCAAAATTTCAAAAATATAGAATTTCACTTTCAAGAATGATGATTTGAAAATAAGTTGGTTACATTGCATACTCTTTGTTTCTTGCTTTATTCAAAATGTTTTGGTTTTGGAAGCTGATTTCAACATTAGAGAGCATAGCCTACATGAAGTCATATTATAGTAACTCGATGCCTATCAAGTAAGTAATAAAAATTCGCTATAATTCATCAAATATCCGTGGCTTCCAGGGGGCGAATCCCCCTGGACCCCCGGCGGGGGGCCCTAGGCGGCCCCCTGGCCCCCAGCCAAGTGAGACTCGATTCGTTCCACTAGCCCCCGTCGGGGCATTTAGCCCCTCCGTCAGGCAGGTCCTGGCGCCACCACTGCTAATAATTATCATGATGATGATAATGGTGACGATAATTATGACACGAATAAACTATAATATATTTGATTTCAGGTAACCAATGGTACTTGTTTTCTATATAGGAAGATACAAAAACGTATCGTAATTTATGACAACTAATTATAATGTTGTTTTATCATTTCTCATTGTACTGTACTCTGTGTATCTTCATGATTACATTATTCATGAATACATTATCCATGAAGCGACGATGACGCTACAATTACCGTTTATTATAAATAAACTCAATGATAAAATGCATTTAACGTAAACACAATAAAACAATAAAACTACTATGGTATACACTAAAGACCACCTACATTATTACTATCATTATGATAACAATAACTATTATGATTTTTATTGCTATTATCCTTATGTTGATATGTGTAGGCTTAAACTTGAGATTATTATTATTATTGGCTTTTCACAGCAGTACTGGCAAAAGCCATTGTTTTTGTTCTGATTTTTTTTTCTTGCATATATTTTTCTCATTTGTTTGCACAGAAATGTTTATGTGTTAGTGAGGATCAAGTGAAGGGTGTAGATTTGAGGGTCTTTTCAATTTTTGAGGACCCAGACCTAAATATTTCTTTTTAAAAATCCAATGGGTCTAAATGAAACATTCTATAATACTTCTATAAGGTCTTGTAAAAAAATAATTAAATTGTTGTGATGATCCGCAGTATGGTGTGGATCTGAGGACCCTTGAAAGGAAAACGTCCCAGACAAAATATTTCGAAAACGGATCTGAATGAAACATTCGGAAAGGTTTAACCAAGTTACAAGGAAGATAGTATTATGTGTTGGCGACGAATCAGTCAAGGGTGTACATTGGAGGGTCATTTAAATTTTTAGATCTCAGACATCAAGGTAAACAAATTTCATTTCGTACAAGTTGTACGTATGAGTGACAGTACATTCCTAACAAAGGCCTTCAGTATTTTGTAGATGATACCTAATTATTATTTATTTTATGTTCTTTTATGATAAAAAAAAAGAAGGGGGTTCAAGTCTGTTTAACCTCATACTCATCGTAATAAGGTCTACTACAGTACGGCTTGTCGGTTTATGTTTTCCACTAATAAGGTAGTCGCTCGAGCTTTGGATATCGCATTTAAACCCTCGACAGCAGCAGGAAAATCTTTAAATATCCATGAGATTATTGCTGACTCAGGGGGAGGCGTTATATTGAATCTATAGCCCTAGGAATCGTCACTGTCTCAAACGTCCCGGAAAAAAACATTCATGGGCGGTGGTATCCCAGTATTACAGTACGTTGCAATACACATTCTCCTGATGATGACATAATTAATGTCGAAATATTGAATCCCAACACGATGGCGTGTATTTGACTTGGAGTATGTATTATACTTTCTTATACACACTCTCAGTTTGTGCATTGAGCTTCCATTTCCAAGTAGGCTATGTATAACCGATATTCCATTTTGGTGTATTCAAGCGTTTCTTCCTTTCTTCTTCGGTTCTTTGATGCTTTGCTTTACGTTTGGATTTTTTTATTATGTATTATAATCGAATATTTGCTTGTTTGATCGCCCATTCATTTATCAACCCCCTTTTGATTTAATAAAACATTGTGATGACATTGGCCAGTCGACTCGCTCCGCCCACCATAAACATAATTTTGTCAACGTGTAACATATTTACTTGGCCTGATACTACAGTAATCGAATATCAGTTTTTCGGTTCCCCAACTATTGTGCGGGTTACGTACATTTTGTGGATTGCAGATATTTCGTCCATTTTGAGTCTCTATCACAGCAGTACATTGGTTGTTTTTTCGGATTCCAAAATATCGCAGTATGAAGCAACCATTAGGCACTTGTAAGTATTATAGGTCTGTTGTTTGATTGAGCATGTTTGACTTACGGTATGTTATCGTTAGTCTGAGATACCTCTTTGGAAAGGCTGAAATCATCAACGTGCTTTTTTTATTTGTTTTCTATTTTAAAAAAATCAGATTAGTAACAAATTCAATCTGGGATGGCTTGTGCTACGTTTGATACAGTACTAGTTTGATATTATGTTATTATTTATATTAACCTATTGCATACATTTTGAAACAATAACAAAAGAATATAACTGGGGCTCAATGTTTTCACAGTTCGCGACGCACATAGACATAATGATGTTGATATAAGAAGACTTTGGAATTGGCCCTCAAGCCTGCGACCTGCTCAAGCCATATTTTGATGTGGGATGTGGTAGTGAATAACATCAACATCACTATGCCCAAAACAACTTTGTGTTGCCCAAATCCAATGTTCGCTGTTTAGATATATAATAGGCCTACTCATAAATCATACATTTTAGATGTTTTATCAAAAAATGGGTGATGTTTGGTAATTAAATCTATTATAATCTATTATTATTATTATTAGGCCTATAGTAAATGTACAAAAATGCCAACAGACACCTCTGATTAACAAACATCAATGTGCTTTCGAAAAATAACAATTTCCCTTATCTATCGGTTGCAGGAAATTATACAATATAGAAAGTACATAAAGATAAAACCTCGTCCTTCGGAAAACATTTAGGAAACAAAGGACACTTATTCCGGAAACACTCGTTTTTTTTATTTTTATGAATGGGACACTTTGGAAATATTTGAGTTCAACCTCTATTCAACCTGAATAATCAAGGCACTTTACATGTGGTTTGCTTTGCCAACTCGGTGTCAGTGTTCATTCCCTCGCTGTGCACTTCGCTTGTGTCCTTTAGCAAGGTACTTTATCTGCGTTGCTTCTCTCCACCGAGGAAAATAAATGAGTACCTGGTGGGGTTGCCTGCTATTGCGCCAATATGGGAGAAGTGGAATCAATGGCCATAGAAAACAAAGCGCTTCGTAAACTGAAGGGAAGGCGCTATATTATACCAAATAACAATAATTATATACCACTTTGTTTCTCCACCTAGAGTGCAATTGGGTAACCTGGATGTTCGAATGCCACTTTACCGTGGAATCCTTTTCCAAAGGAAGCTGAATATGTGGGGCCTGCTTTACATTATTCGCTATTGAAAAACTGTCATTAATATACCAGTAACCGGATGTCTGGGTATGGCGCATTGGAAAAAATGCGTTTGAAAACAAAATCCCTGCACGCAGGAGCTTTCTCTGTTTTTTCCTTGTTTACTCAATTTAGGTGTTAATCAGATTTGTCTGTATCGTCCAGTGATTTGTAGGCTTATTTGCACGTCACTGCATCCAGGAAACTTTAGTGTTACATAGTTTCACCTTTCTCCTCAAAGCTAATATTATAGGCCTGGAAAAATTATGTCGCGTCTGAGTTGTCTTTAGGTAATATATTATAATAACGACGCACTGAAAAATGCTTTTGAAAAAAAATATCTAAGGCAATTGAAATCTATGCACGCAGGTTTTTGTTCGACATTTTAGAATTTGTTTAAAAGTATTTCTCATTTTTGCTGTAACCTTGGGTGATTGTATAAGGCCTATCCCCATCACTGTACTCAGGAAGTTTTTAAGTTTAATACTTGCGTAACTTCCGTAACTATTTTCACAAAGTAAACACTGGAAAATAAGTGGGTCTCAACTGGTATTTTCAAGACTGATTAGAAGATGGTCGGAGTGGTTCCAGTTTGCAAATCTGGTGATCATAGGCCTGGTTATTTCGATACAGACCTACATCATTATGGTCTGATCTGTTGTTGGAAGAACTGTGGCGCAACAACGAATCATTGGGCCCGGGGCGAGGAAATGTTGGAGGCTCCTTGCATATCAGTAAAGTATTTTTACTCACGTTATTGTTATGGCTGTAAAGACTATATAATTATTAGACAATGTCCAAAAATATCGTGTGACTATTTAACAATATAATCAACTAATGTTTTGCACACACATTATTAAGTTGAATATTTGCGTGCAATGTAGGCCTATATATTCAAACATTATTTCAAAAATGGTATAGTTAACATACAATTTGTGTTAAAGTCTTGTGACTAGTTACTTTGCATTTATCAGGACATACATACAATTAAAATAGATTTACCCATGACACCTTATCTTTAGCAATTTCTTCAACGGACAGGTCTATGCATAAATCGTCATTTGTGTACATCCATTGTATTAGCGTGCATATGTTGCATGCTTAATCATTAAGCGTTGCCAATATACGGTAATAAGCATCGACATCAAACAATAATTTAATCAATCGTTATTAGAGGCGGATAGACAGAGAGAGAAGAAAAGAAAGAGTGAGCACGTTATCGTGTTACCGTATGCCTACTCTAAAACCAGCTAATTTTCTATTTAAATTCCATCAGCAGTGGCGAATTCAGTAATTCTAAATAGACAGGGCCCAGGGAGGTACTTATACAGATGGATGACGGTCTAGACCACTCAGCCCCATCATGGTTGGGCTGATGAAAGAAAATTTATGACTATGGCACTTCACGATGTCCGGAAATAGTACTCTTGGACTTAGATTTGAATATAACTTCATTTTTTTCTCCACATATTTTTATAATTTTCAAAAATTTAAGGGGAGGGCGGGCTGGCCGCCGGAAGCCCCTTGAATCCGCCACTGATCAGTTTCTATGGTCTCTAGATTTCTAAACAAAAAATTACCATCGTTCTTTATGATCAATGGATGGTGTTGAGGCCTTTATCACTCCAAATATCCGAATTAGGTCCATATTAGTAGGCCTAGGACTATATACATCAATTTTAACATGTTACCGGTACCTAAATGTACAATGTATAAGTTACATTGATTGAATAATAGGCCTACTATGATGGGTAATCGTGTATTTATTTATTTTTTAATTGCAATGTTTGAGGGCCAAGGCGGATTCTAGGGTGGGTAGGGACGCAGCCGGCCGGGACCCATATATTTTTTTTTGAAAATTAATTAAAAAAATGTACAGTATTGTCAAGTAAGACTGGGTGGGGGGGGGCGTTGCTCGGGGCTCATTTGGACTTGCGTTTCCCCAAAAGTACACAGGCGTTAATAACTGGTCCAATCTAATAAATCTGCCAAAGAGTGTGTGTTTGTGGGATTTTGTTTATTTGTTTTCTGTTTTTTTGTAATTATAAAAACAGTTACCGTACTGTCAAGTAGTCGAATGCTACTTCGGGCTTGGCTGCTATGAGTGAAAAATAAGGGGCCCGATTTTTATGGTGAACCACCAGGTGTGAGTAATTGGATCATTCGAAACAGTAGACCCTGAAGGTGTTAATCCACCTCATAAATATATAATAAATAAAGTGCTAAATGCATTCAAACGTACATTCACCTCACTAGCACTGTGTTGCATTCAGGTGGAGCACTATGCCATTGTTTAATCTGCAGAAAAAATATTCGTGTAATATGTTGTCAAAAATAGGACTAGGCCATACGCCTTCCAATATGTTGTTACTTCAACATATTGAGCTGAGAGTTCTGTAGTTGTGGTGGTGCAAATTGTGCAGTAGGCCTACATCAATATACAATCCCTGCTCTTTTCAGATGGGTGCACAGTGTTCTTTAACATGCACATGAGCCGTTGCATAAGGAATAAACAGATCATTGATGTCTTTGCCTAAGGACTATGCGCTACTCGCATTTTTGCCATCAAGTTGGCAACACAATGCTGACATTAGATGGAATCGACAGAGGAATTGAAGATATAGAAGGGTTCCCATGGCTCAGCGTATACGAAGTGACATCCACTTTAGTCAACTGTTTTAAACTTCCTCTCTGGAAGCTCTATATTGTTTAAGTGATCTGTGGACGAATACGCAGCTTACGGTATATGTTAGTATATAGCTATATTGTTATTTCAATGTTCCATTTGCACTATGTTTCTCTAAAAATAATATCGTTTTAGTTGAATATGCATCAATTAAACTCCGGGCTGATAGGGCTGGACTTATCCAGTTTCACAGAGTGAAGCGGATGTGAGTACGGCATGATGCTCCAATGCTAGTCCGCCACAGGTTACTCCTAGACTCATTGATACAGATGGGTAGACTGAAGCAATGTACATATAGTGCTTTGCTCAAATACACTAGCGAAATGCACAGCAAAGGATTGAAACCTCGACCTTGAGGTTGGGGAGCCAAAACATTTCCACTGCGTCAAACCGCTTTTCTTGTCCATCCAAATTAAATTATTAATATTATCAAGCCAAGAGGAGAGAAATCTCAGTGGGTAAATGTAACATCAGGTGTACCCCATGGATCAGTGTTAGGTCCTCTTTACTAACTATACTAACCAAAGTGATTATTTTATTGGAACAGAAGTTGTTCCTTATGTAAATGAATTCAAATTTCTTGGTGTTTATATAGTAAGTTATCATGTCATACACAAATTAATTATGTGTGTTGTAAAGCCAGAAAGCTTCTTGGATTTATAATCCGATCCAGTAAGAGTATGTCTTGGGTTGCTGTGTTAAACCTGTATAAAGCTTTACTACTACCGATTATAGTATATTGTGCTTCTATGTGGGTACCAGTTGAAAAATCACATTTGAACCGAATCGAAAGTATTCAAAGAAGACCGACAAGAATAATAATGATTAGAAAAGAAGGTTCTTGGGAGACATCATATTCTATAAACTAAAATCTCTTAATATTTTATCTATTAAAGATGCATTTAAAGTTCAAAAACTTGTACTAGGTTTTAAAATTTTAAAAGGTTTTTGTACTTCATTTTCTCAGTATGTAAATAGTAGTCAACGATGTAAGGGTAGACTTATACATTGGAATGCAAAGTTTAATACGGTACTTTTCTTAATTCTGTTTATGTTATATTCCCACACAATGGGAACAATTACCAATAGAAATTCAAAATTATCAATCAATTTCATTATTTAAGTCTGCTCTTACAAAACATCTTCTTTTAATGTATTAATTAACTAATTACAATTTAAATTCTTAGTATCGAAGTTTAAATTTGTTATTTTTATTTTGTGTTCTATGGAGCGAGTACATTGATTGTTTGGGCTTTCGCCTATTCTCGCATTCTGGCTAAATTGTTCTTTTATGCCGAATAAATATTATAAGTTCATTGGTAATACGCCTATGACAAAATACCAGTGACAAAATGAAAGATAATTATTAGAATTATTACTTTTATGTTGAACCAAAAAACGTACAATAGATTACCTGTAACGTTTCATTGGCAGACTGCCAACTTCTTTATGATAGGCAATTGTATGATTGCCCGCTAAATATGTGAGTTTCTATTTTTTCTTTTCTGGTTTTATTATCCAACTCGCTGTAAACTTAACTGAATCATGAGAAGAGACTTAACAGCAATAACAACAAAATTAAGCCTAAAAATTCATGCGAAAAACATCAAAATGACATTTAAAAAAAAAACCAAACCAATAAAAAAAACAAAAAAACAAAAAAACAAAAAAAACAGGCAACAAGATTCCAAGTTAACCCAATAACGATAAAATACATAAAGAATAAAAGAATAAGAATCAAGTTCAAAAAGGGCCAACATTTTCAAAAGGATTAAAAACTATGAACAATAGAAACCCTAACCCAAACACCAACAGCAAACACAACACAAATACAGCAAAAAAAAATCGATGATTAATGTAAAAGGGCTATAACTATAATTTAACTTGCCAACATAATTTAATGTGGAGAACATTTCTCTGCCTATGTCGCAAATGTTACAGTGCCTAAGTCTCTGGTTTCCACTGTAGTACACTCCAACCTTAACCTTTGGTATATGCAAGTTATATAACGGCATAATAATACAGGCCTACACTTTATTTATGATACAATATCAGATTAATGAATTCTGTAGTCATCCTTAAAAAAAAAGATGATGGTATTCGGGTTTTTTTTTTAGCAGTGTACTGTTATCTTGATCTACATAAATAATTTAACAAGAGAACATTTCTCTGCCTTTGTCGCAAACGTTACAGTGTCTAAGTTTAGGTTTGAACATTTATAATGTTAATAACTTATTTTAGCCGTTATATGGTATATAATATTCTATGTTTCATGCATTAAAACAAACTAAATTCGATGAGTTCAGAACGTTAGTAATTCCATAATAAAGTGACGGCATATTTCAGTCAAGAGGAAAGTAAAAATTTCAATTTAATGTTAAAATTTTGTCGATGAAATACTTTTTGTTTTTTTGTTGGGTTGCAATGAGAATCTTGGCATTAATTAATCATTGAAGTAGAACAAATCATTATATCATTGAAATGTGATGAACATGAGCAAAACATTTAAATTATGTATTGGATTAACTTAGATTAACTAGAATTAACTGAAGGCAGCCTGGACCATCACATATTACAGTACGTCTTTAGTACCAATGACTACTTTAGTAAGCAAGGTTTATGGTAATAGACTATCAAGGTGTCTCGTTTTGGCCTAGCTTATACCGGAAGGATGATAGTCTAGAGATGATACACTCGCTTAAGGAAAATTCTACAACAGCCGTTTTCAGACCCAGTCTCAGACCATTCAAATCTGGTTGTGCATATTATATAATGCATAGAGGGCCACATTTGATTACTTGAGCTTTGTGATCAATCATGTACAAGGGCGCTAAACAGAGGAACATTGGGACTATCATTGGAATTTATTGCTGTGAAGCAGCCAATTCATATTCTTGACAGCAATTTGACCTCTGAAAGGTCATTGTTTGTCAAAAAACAAGGGCCTTGTTGATTTAGACACGATTATAAATGAAACTCATGCAACGCAATGCTGCCATACTTTGTATTTTTATTCCAGTGACCTGTGACC